>NC_025696.1:26793062-26822889 GCF_000633955.1 Camelina sativa
CTCTAGCAAGGAAGTAGGAGGGTGCGGTTTGAAAATGGGGACTCATAACCTTTATATGCTAAGCGAAGGATTCTAGCTATAGTCCTTAAAGATAGTTTAATGGTGCTAAGATCAATCAACATACTTACAAATATTTTCTATGCTTATTACCATGCATAGATCTAGTTCAACCTCCAACTAAAAGTAGAGAACATCTCTTTCACATTCAATTAAGTGTTTGACGAATTCTTGCAAATGGAAGGTGAATCAAGCTAAATCGGTTTCAAGGGCAAGGCTTTTTAGTAAGGTGGTTTCAAGCAAATTATTTGGGTGGTTTTCTCTCAAAAGAAGGAATGCTAGACAGTTGTGAAAACTATCTAAGATTGAGAACAATTTGGGCATACAAAGCTTAACTCTTGATGATCTACCCTTTTCTCATTCACTTTCTCTTGTTTTTTTATCAAACACCCTAGAATTAAACTACCCACATCCTTGATTTCAACTCTTTTTTTTTTTACTCTCTAAGGTTTAAACTTTAAACTTCTAGCTCTTTTCTCTTTTTTTTTTTCTTTTCTATAGAGACTTAAAGCTAATTGATTCTAACCTTAAGGACTTTTTTTTTCTTTATTCCTCAACCCAACCCCAAATAAACATACTAACCACCTATCTTTCAAAACCGAATCAATTAGCTAGTTCAAATTCTAACTTAGCTAAATCAAGAGGCAGTTCTTTGTCATTCTCAATACTCTCAAGGTTTCACAACCTATAGCACAATGAAACAGGCCTCACTCAACAATTCAAAACAAGGTTTGAAAAAAAGGTTTGGGTTCATGGGTAGGAAAAATGAATCGGGTTAAACGAAAAAGATTGGTAAAAATGGAGTGCTAACCCGAGTTACAATGAGCAGGTATTCAAGTTCCATAAGCAAGACAATTAAAGTTCAAATTAAATCCAAAAATATAGAGATGTTCCAATGTTCAAACAAGTGGAGGAAGCATTCAAACGACACAAGGGTCTAAGCAAATATTTTTCATTTTTTTCCAAAGATTGATCTAGCAACAATGAACTGTGATTAAGGGCTATAGCTTCAATCCTAAGGTTTGATTTTAAACAAGGTAGTTTTAATCATTGTCCCCTAAGATGCATATGCAACAATCCTATATGAAACAAACTAGACTCAATCATAATATGTAAATGCAACTACATGAACACTCTTTTTTATTTTATTTTATTTTATTTTTGAAATTTTTCAAAATTTTTTGGGTTTTTCAATACACATAGATGCAGACTCAAACGAATAAAACTAGCATGCAAAAATTTGAAATAAGAAAATTAAGAAAATAAAATACAAAGTTAAAAATATTCTGGACCCTCCCCCAAACTTAAATTACACAGTCTGTGTGTAAATAAAAGTTGGAAAAAGAATCCAAGAATCACACAAAATGAAATAAACTAAATGCAATGTTATTTACAAAGATCGGATGAAAGTGGTACCTCATGGGTTGGTGAAGAAGGAGGTTGCAGCAGCCTCCATACTCGCCAACGTGTAGCCAGGGTCGTCTCCGGCTTCAGCAGGTGCCGGTGTTTGCTCGTCAGAGAGCTCGGTGATGTGCACGGACGACTTACTCGGACCAGCATCCGAGGGGTTGATCGAGGGGGGTATCGCGTAGCTCATCGGGTAGGGTGAAGGGACTGAAGAGAAAAAAAAAATTAAAAACGTAAATCATATTTACAAACCTGCCTTTGGGATTTCCTCCCAAGTGAGCTTGTTTATAGTCTCTAAGCTTGACTTTCAATTCGTCTTAGACTGGCGCGGGATCGACCAGACGCAGAGATGATCCCACCTTTGTGCTCTCATTTGCCATGTATTTCCTCACTCTCTGCCCATTCACAGTAAACTCATTCCCATCCTTTCCTAGCAAAGTCACCGCTCCATAGGGCAGAACCTCTTTAATTTCGAAGGGTCCTGACCATCTTGACTTGAGCTTCCCAGGGAATAGCCGAAGTTTTAAGTTGAACAAAAGGACTTTGTCTCCAGCTTTCAAATCTTTGTGTCGGATCTTCTTGTCATGAAAAGCCTTGGTTCTTTCCTTGTAGTTCCTCGAATTATCCTAAGCCTCCAGCCGTATCTCATCGAGTTTGTGGAGATCCATTACTCTCTTTTCTTGAACAGTCTTTATGTCCAAATTCAGCAGCTTGGTCGCCCACATTGCTTTATATTCAACCTCGACCGGAAGGTGACAGTTTTTTCCGTAAAGAAGCTGGAAAGGTGTCCGCCCAGTCGGTGTTTTATAAGCGGTCCTATAAGCCCATAACGCATCATCTAGCTTGAATGCCCAATCTTTTTTTGTGATTCCCATGATTCTAGCTAATATCACTTTGATCTGTTTGTTGCTTACTTCCACTTGTCCGATGGTCTGTGGGTGATAAGATGTTGCGACTTTATGCTTGACTCCGTGCTTTTTCAACAAGCCATCGAAAACCCTGTTAATGAAGTGGGTTCCTCCATCACTGATCACTACTCTCGGGATTCCAAATCTCGGGAAAATGATGCTTTTGAACATCTTCATTACGACCTTGTGATCATTCGTCGGGCTGGCGATTGCTTCTACCCATTTTGAGACATAGTCGACTGCCACTAGGATATACATGTTTCCATTCGAGGGTGCAGACATCAAAAACTTCGACTTCTAAGATTAGCTGCTGAGGCATTTCATTTCTTCGACCTATGTTACCCATTTTCTGGCACGAATCACATTTCGCTATGAAGAGCTGTGCATCCTTGAGCATGGTCGGCCACCAAAGACCAGCTTCGAGTATCTTTTGGACGGTTTTGAAGGTAGCAAAATTTCCTCCATAGGCGGACCCATGACAGTGCTCTAATACTCCTCGGACTTCCTCCTCTGCTATACATCGTCTGAGCAGGCCATCCGTCCCTTTTTTGTAAAGATAAGGTTCATCCCAGTAGTAGTTGTTGACATCCCTGAAGAACTTCTTTCTATGAGCATCATAGTCCTTAGGAATTTCCCCGCACACCATGTAGTTCACGAAATCTGAGTACCATGGGAGCTCAGCCAACTCGATTGCCATCAACTCGATCGACCTGGTTGACTCGGGGATCGAGTAAGCTATTGTGTGTCCGATCGTGTGGCTCATTTCTTCCAAGAAGGCGATGTGCAACAGCCTTTCTTCGGGCATTGAGTCGTCTATTGGGAGTAGATTTTCAATTCTCATTCTGGACAGATGGTCTGCTACCCCGTTTTCAATTCCTTTTTTTATCCAGAATTTCTATGTCAAATTCCTGCATAAGAAGGATCCATCTGAGGAGCCTAGGTTTGGTGTCCTTTTTCGAGTAAATATACCTCAGGGTGGCATGATCCGGGTAGACGATTACTTTCGAACCGACTAAATAACTTCGGAATTTCTCAAACGGAAAAACCACGACAAGGAGCTCCTTCTCAGTTGTCGCGTTTCTTGTCTGAGCATCGTCCATGGTTCTGCTGGCGTAGTAGATCACATGGAGCTTTTTATCTATTCTTTGACCCAGTACTGCCCCCACACCATAGTCTGACGCGTCACACATAATCTCGAAAGGATGGTTCCAATTAGGTGCTTGAACTATTGGCACGCTCACCAAGGCTTCCTTTATCTTGTTGAAGGCGTCTAAACAGTCCTCGTCGACAATAAACTCTGCTTCTTTGCAAAGGAGCCGCGTTAACGGTCGAGCGATCTTGGAGAACTCTTTAATGAATCGCCTGTGAAACCCTGCGTGCCCTAAAAAGCTTCTCACGTCTCGCACCGATTTAGGAGGTTGGAGCTGAACCATCACTTCTATCTTAGCCTTGTCGACCTCTATTCCCTTTTCTGAGATCTTGTGTCCTACAATTATCCCCTCCTCGACCATAAAGTGGCACTTTTCCCAGTTTAACACTAGGTTGGTTTCTTCACACCATTTTAGCACCTTGCAGAGGTTTGACAGACAGGATGTGAAAGAAGCTCCATATACTGAAAAGTCATCCATAAAAACCTCCACCGTTTCTTCTATTAAATCCAAGAAGATAGATGTCATGCATCTTTGGAAAGTCGTGGGAGCGTTGCACAAACCGAAAGGCATCCTCTTATAGGCAAAGGTACCGTAAGGGTAGGTGAACGTTGTCTTCTCCTAGTCAGCAGGGTGAATTGGGATTTGGAAAAAGCCACTATACCCGTCAAGGATACAGTAGTAAGGGTGGTTAGCCAGCCATTCCAGCATCTGGTCGATGAAAGGCAGGGGGAAATGATCCTTCCTCGAGGCTGCGTTAAGCTTCCTATAGTCATTACACATTCGATGACCAGTTATCGTCCTTGTGGGAATTAGCTCATCTTTCTCGTTTTTGACGACGGTGATTCCTCCTTTCTTCGGAACGCAGTGCACGGGGGACACCCAAGTGCTATCAGAAATAGGGTAGATAACTCCAGCATCGAGTAGCTTCAGAATTTCCTTTTTCACCACTTCTTTCAGGTTCGGATTTAGCCGACGCTGAGGTTCTACACTAGAGTACGATTCATCCTCAAGGTTTATCCGGTGGGTGCAAAGATCAGAGAATATGCCCTTGATATCATCTAAAGTATAGCCTATTGCTCTCCAATAGTTTCTTAATTGAGTGCAAAGCAATTTCAATTCCTTTTCAGACAGGCTAGAATTGACGATCACTGGGTAAGTTGAATAAGGTCCTAAGAAAGCGTATCTTAGCCCAGATGGAAGAGGTTTGAGTTCCACTTTAGGCGCCTTAGACTCGGACCAATCATCGGTGGTTTGGAGTTGCTGCTCGAGGTTGTGCTCGATCACCCTACTCGATAGGGCGATCGTGTTAGCGTCCGGGTGGGTTGGTGTTGAGCAACTGCATGACATGACATAGGAGGTGACTACTGACTTGTCCATGCTTCTGTTGTCGAGCATCACTCCCTCTCATTCAGCTTCCCTCATGTCCTCACTTAGCTCCGGTTCGATGACTTCTCGATAAGTATCAAGCAGCTCCTTGTAGAGCTCCGTTTCTTGATGTACGAATCCCTCCTTACCATCATTTGTCAGCGCTGTTTGTAAGCAATCCCCGATTGCAATCTCCTCTAATGCCTCCTCACACAGTTTTTCTAACTCCTCTATCTAGAAGGTTTGACCAGCTATTGTAGGTTTTTTCATAGTTTCCTGAATGTCAAACTGCATAGTGAGGTCTTCCCCGAGCTTCAGATCGATCTTCCCGTTCCTTACATCAATCATTGCCCCTGCGGTGGCTAAGAATGGTCGTCCTAGGATAAGCGGATCCCTTGGCTCCACATCCATTTTCAAAACTACGAAGTCAGTTGGTGCATCTACTGACCCTACCTTGACCGGCAAGTCTTCCAAAACTCCGCTTGGCAACCTCGTAGTTCGATCTGCCAGAACCAGTTGGATATCGGTAGGCTTGAATTTCTCGAATCCAAGACGTTTGGCTACAGTAAGTGGCATCAAGCTGACTGATGCCCCCAAATCGCAAAGACATCTTCCAAACATCAATGGTCCAATCGAGCAAGGTAAAATAAATGATCCCGGGTCGCTCAGTTTCTTAGGTGCGGCAGTCCTCTGGATTATGGCACTGCACTCATGATTGAGTATGACCATACTTTGTACTTGCTTGATTTGCTCCATCACTGCCTCCTTCAGGAATTTCTGGTAAAGAGGTATCAAGGTGAAGGCATCCATTAGGGGCATGCGAAGTTCGAGTTCTTGCATCTGTTTCTCGAACAATTCCTTGTACTTCTCCAAGAGTTCCTTGCAAAATTGTCCAGAGAATGGCAGAGGTGGCTTGAAAGGTGGGGGAATGAATCTCCTTTCTTTCTGTTTCTCTCCTCCCGGTTTGTCGGAAGGAGGCAAAGTTGCTGGAGGGTCAACCCAATCATCTATCCGAGTAGTGTGGTCGGGTGAGGGGTCAGGTTGTTCTGGGGAGTGACTTGGTGGTTCAGCAGAAATGNGGAGATCCTCCCCATCTAAATCATTGCTGTCCTCAGTGATGTTTAGTGGTACTGTTCGAGGTGGTAATTGTCGGCCACTTCGTAGGGCGATCGCGTTTGCAGACTCCGTTGGACTTTTTGAGGTGGAAGCCAAGTTATCTATATGCACCTGAATTCGAGATCCCATGGTATCGAATTTGTAGTGTAGTTCTTGGAAATTGGCTGATAGACGGTAGGCGAGATCGTCGAAGCGTGTATTAATGTGTATCATGTCGGTCTTCTGAGTGGATAGGACTGTGTGCATTAGGGATAGCAAATCTAGCGATGAGGAACTGGACGGAAGTATTGGGCTGTGTATCGGGTTTCGGTAGGACAGATTCGGATTTGGCTTGTAATTGTTGTACCCTTTGTTGTATCCTCCTTAGTTATTGATGTAGTTAACATCCTCTATTTGTACAGTCTCCCCATCTTGTTGTAAAAACTGCTCTTCCTCTGATATTGCATGAACATGCTGCTGCTGGTTGAGGAGCTTATCGAGCTTGTCATTGAGGACTTTCATGTCACTCTTGTACTTGGCATCTTCCTCTCCTGTAGATCGCACAGTGCGGTCGTACTCCTCATTGTAATTCTCATCAGATTGAGTCATGTTCTCCACTAGGTCCCAACCTGCATCAACATCCTTGTTGAGGAAGTTACCATTGCTTGCGGTGTCCAGCAACATCCGTATCTTGGGGACCACTCCTCTGTAAAGTGTACTCAGTAATGAAGCATTGCTGAAGCCATGATGAGGACATATAATGTATCCCTTGAAATGTTCCCAAGCTTCACTGAACGTTTCGTTGTTCTTCTGAACAAAGCCGGAAATGTCATTTCTCAGCCTTGCGGTTTTGGAGTTGGAGAAGAATTTGGCCAGGAATGCCTTCTTACACGCTTTCCAAGTGGTGATGGACTCCTTGGGGAGTGATTTATCCCATATGTGTGCTTTGTCTCCCAAAGAGAATGGGAAAAGCCGGAGTTTGAATCCATCCTCACTAACTCCATTTATCTTGGTGAGGCTACAGAGCCTATCAAATTCATCCAGATGATCCAATGGGTTCTCCATTGGCAGTCCATGAAACTTGTTACTCTGTATCATCTGGATGAGACTACTCTTGATCTCAAAATTGTTGTTCAGAAAAGCAAGTGGCACAATGCCATTCCTTTGAGTATGAGTAGATGGAGCATCTCCTGCTCCTATGTTGGTCCTTGCTTGAGGAGCTGGTGGACCGTTCTGATTGTTCATTGTCTCCTCAATGATTGCTGGTTGCGGTTGAACTTGTTGTTGTCTGAGTAGCCTTGGTCTATCGATGTTGTCGATGAAAGGACTTAGGTTCTGGCTACCTCTGGATCGTGTTTGCATGCACAGGTAGGTGACCGAGTGTGTACACGACGGTCAACCCGATCCAGGTGATCGAGTGACGGGTTGGGTGGGTGCTCGGGTTGTACCTAAGATTCAAAACAAACAAGAGCGAAAGCAAACAAGTTAGATTCCGAACCGATATAAACAAAAGAACTTGATCTAGCAGGTGCTGAAATCCTAAACATAGCAAAATAAATACAGCCAAATAGCAACGACGCCAAATTGATAAACAAGTTTTCACCATGGTATCAATTCCCTATGCAGTTGTAGTACAAAGGGTTATCAATCCAAATGGTTGTTTATTCTAGCAGGAAGGATGCAATCAGAACAATGCAAGTCAAGCCAAGCAATAAGGGTTTTATCTAACAATCCTAAAATAAATAAAAGAAAAGAATATAAACAAGAAACCACACGACCTAAGCACTCGATGCAAGCATTCGAGTACATGATCGGATGGGGTGATCGAGTAAGCAAATGAAGTATGAACAACTCGAGGGGTTACTCGATACAGGTTATCGTGTACCTGATCGGGTAAGGTATCGAGTAAGGAATGAAAATGCAAACAATTAAGATACGAAAGCTTCTAAGGATGGGGTAGTTGAATCCTAAGTATTCCTGACCAGTACAGATGTCTTACATGCCTCAAGCAAATATTTCCTAGACAATGAATCTCTAAAATCTTGTCAAAACACTCTCGTGATAGAAACAATCAACCTTGATCACTCCCCTACCCAACTCTCGTTGGAGAAACATGACCAAGCAGGCATTAAGATCCGATTCATTATTGTCAGTAAACCCCTTACTCATCTAATCTCTTAGGCTAAGTGAGTAAACCTCTAGCATTGGTTGATTCAAGCATCTCATCTACACCTCTCGGTGGTAAAACACCTTAGATCTAATCTCACCCTCTCGGTTTGTTGACAGCATTAAGAACACCAATCTAGAAAGAAATCAATTAAATATATACAATCAACTAAGACATCCTAACCGATCAAGAACACAAAATCATCTATCCCATCCCTAGAAACTTTACTACATTACTCGGAAATCATAGCGAGACACATAACAGCAAATATGAAGGAAAATTACATTATATTAAACGATAAAGTAGAGGGATAAGAGTACAAGATAGAAATCTAAAGAAATGATAAAAAGTTATGAAATAAAATCTAAAACAAAAGGAAAAAGTGTTTGAGTCGCTTAGTTCTCTCACAGAAGCTCTCGCTCTCTGGTTTGAGGTTCTGCGGCGTGCTCATTTGCGAGGAAGGAGAGGAGGGGTTTATATATGGAAACCCCTTTGACCTAGCTTCCCAGACCTGCCCGATGGTCTACTCGATGGGGTACACGAGGATGAAGTCGGATTACTCGTCGGGTAGATCTCTGGGTTGTTCTTTCTGCTCTTAGATCCTCCTCGATCGTGTTGGGGTTCGGACTGTTCTTGCAGCTCGATAGCTCCTTCGGGTACATGCTCGGGTTCGTCCTTGTTTTTCCCCATTTTAGGCTCTTAAGCACCTGTTTTCATCCAAAATATGCAAATGCAAAAATGCAACACCCTAAATGGCCTAAAAGTGAATTCCTACAATAAATGACCTAAAAATACTAAGTTAAGAGTATGAACAATGCAAAATATGGACAAAAAAGGATGCTAAAAACATGTAAATTATAGAGTTATCAAGACTCATCCGTCAGTGCTTTAGAGAGTTTTGTACCGTATCCATTGGAACTTGTACAACATTGCACTCGCTCATACCTGCTTCCTCGAGAATCTTTTCCGTGTATCTTCCCTGTGATAACTCTCTAATTTACATGTTTTAAGCATCATTTTTTGTCCATATTTTGCATTGTTTATACCCTTACCTTAGCATTTTTAGGTCATTAACTGTAGGAATTCGCATTTAGGCCATTTAAGGTGTTGCATTCTTGCATTTGCATACTTTGGATGAAAACAGGTGCTTTAGAGCCTAAAATGGGGGNCTCATCTACACCTCTCGGTGGTAAAACACCTTAGATCTAATCTCACCCTCTCGGTTTGTTGACAGCATTAAGAACACCAATCTAGAATGAAATCTATTAAATATATACAATCAACTAAGACATCCTAACCGATCAAGAACACAAAATCATCTATCCCATCCCTAGAAACTTTACTACACTACTCGGAAATCATAGCGAGACACATAACAGCAAATATGAAGGAAAATTACATTATATTAAACGATAAAGTAGAGGGATAAGAGTACAAGATATAAATCTAAAGAAATGATAAAAAGTTATGAAATAAAATCTAAAACAAAAGGAAAAAGTGTTTGAGTCGTTTAGTTCTCTCACAGAAGCTCTCGCTCTCTGGTTTGAGGTTCTGCGGCGTGCTCATTTGCGAGGAAGGAGAGGAGGGGTTTATATATGGAAACCCCTTTGACCTAGCTTCCCAGACCTGCCCGATGGTCTACTCGATGGGGTACACGAGGATGAAGTCGGATTACTCGTCGGGTAGATCTCTGGGTTGTTCTTTCTGCTCTTAGATCCTCCTCGATCGTGTTGGGGTTCGGACTGTTCTTGCAGCTCGATAGCTCCTTCGGGTACATGCTCGGGTTCGTCCTTGTTTTTCCCCATTTTAGGCTCTTAAGCACCTGTTTTCATCCAAAATATGCAAATGCAAAAATGCAACACCCTAAATGGCCTAAAAGTGAATTCCTACAATAAATGACCTAAAAATACTAAGTTAAGAGTATGAACAATGCAAAATATGGACAAAAAAGGATGCTAAAAACATGTAAATTATAGAGTTATCAAGACTCATCCGTCAGTGCTTTAGAGAGTTTTGTACCGTATCCATTGGAACTTGTACAACATTGCACTCGCTCATACCTGCTTCCTCGAGAATCTTTTCCGTGTATCTTCCCTGTGATAACTCTCTAATTTACATGTTTTAAGCATCATTTTTTGTCCATATTTTGCATTGTTTATACCCTTACCTTAGCATTTTTAGGTCATTAACTGTAGGAATTCGCATTTAGGCCATTTAAGGTGTTGCATTCTTGCATTTGCATACTTTGGATGAAAACAGGTGCTTTAGAGCCTAAAATGGGGGAAAACAAGGTCAAATAAGAGCATGTACCCGAAGGAGCTATTGAGCAGGAAGAACAGTCCAAACCCCAACCCGATCGAGGAGGATCCAAGAGAAGGAAGAACAACCCGAAGACCTACCCGAGGAGTAACCCGACCTCATCCTCGTGCACCCCATCGAGCAGACCCTCGGGCAGGACTGGAAAGCTAGGTCAAAAGGGGTTTCCATATATAAACCCCCCTCTTCTTCCTCTCGCCCTAGCACTTCCCAAGAGAGCTTCTGAGAGAGATCTTGAGCGACTCAAACACTTTTTCTCTACTTTGTTAGGATTTATTTCACATGTTTTTGCTATCCTTTTAGATATCTACTTTGTACTCTTTACTTCTACTCTATCTTTTAATACAATGCAATTTTCATTTATCTATGTTTTTATGTTTTCTGCAATGATTTCCGAGTAGTGAAACAGAGTTTCTAGGGATGGGATAGACAATTAGGTGTTCTTGATCGGTTAAGATGTCTTAGCTTGGTTGTTTATGTTTTACAAATTCCTTTCTAGATTGGTGTTCTTAATGCTATCAACAAACCGAGAGGTTGAGATTAGATCTAGGGTGTTTTACCATCGAGAGGTGTAGATGAAATGTTTGAATCAATCAATGCTAGAGATTTACTCAGTTAGCCTAAGAGATTAGATGTGTAAGGAGTTTATTGACAAAAATGAATCGGTTTGTATTGCCTGCTTGGTCATGTTTCTCCAACGAGAGTTGCGTACGGAAGTGATCAAGGTTGATTGTTTATATCACGAGAGTGTTTTACCAAGATTTTAGAGATTCCTTGTCTAAGGAATATTTGCTTGAGGCATGTAGGACATCCATACTGGTCAGGAACACTTAGGAGTCGATTACCCCATCCTTAGGAGCTTTCGCATTTTGATTGTTTACATTTTTATTCGTAACTCGATCCTTTACCCGAACTGGTACTCGAACACCAGCTTCGTGTAACCCTTCAAGCTGTTCATACTCATCTTGCTTACTCAATCACCCCACCCGTTCCTGTACTCGAATGCTTGCATCGAGTGCTTAGGTCGTGTGGTTCTTGTTTATTTGCTTTCTTTTATTTATCTTAGGATTGTTAGATCAAAACCATTTCTTGCTTGGCTTGACTTGCATAGTTCTGATAATATCTCATCTGCTAGCATAACAACCATTTGGATTGATAATCCTTAGTACTACAACTGCATAAGGAATTGATACCCTGGGTGAAAATCCTGTTATCACCCTGCTTCAAAGTAATACCACTCTGTTCTTGTAAAACCTCAATGCCAAGGTAGTACGTCAGCCTCCCAATTTCACTCATCTCAAACCTCGAAGACATAGCCTGTTTAAACTCGTAGATCAACTTCAAGTTACTACCGGTGACAAGAAGGTCATCAACATACACTGCAACGACAACAATTGATCCTTTTCTTGTCTTCGATACAGAGCAGGCTCTTTAGCACAACAAACAAAAAATAACTCAAACATAATTTGATTGAGCTTGTGGTTCCAGGCTTGGTGAGCTTGACGAAGTCCGTAGAGTGCTTTGTTCAGCTTATACACCAGTCTTTCACTTCCTCTCTTCATAAAACCTTCCGGTTGAGCAACAAATACTTCTTCCCTAAGTTCTCCGTGTAGGAAGGCAGTCTTGACATCCAAATGGTGTACTTCCCATCTCCGTGAACCGCCCACTCCTGCTCAACCACCAAACCATTCTACAGAGCAACCCGATCCTGCACCCGATCACACTATCCAGATAGATGATTGGGTTGACATTCCGGTCAGTCCACCTCCTACAGACAAACCAAGAGGAGAGAAACAGAAAGAGAGACGATTCATCCCCCCCTCCTTACAAGCCATCCTTGCCATTTCCTGGATGATTTCACAAGGAACTTCTTGAGAAGTACAAGGCTTTGTTTGAAAAACAGATGCAGGAACTCGAGCTGCACATGCCTCTAATGGACGCTTTCACGCTGATCCCCCTTACCAGAAATTTCTGAAAGATGTTGTGATGGAACGGATAAAATAAGTTCAAGGAATGGTCATACTCAATCACGAGTGCAGTGCTATAATCCATAGGACTACTGCACCTAAGAAATTGAGTGACCCGGGGTCATTTACTTTACCTTGCTCGATTGGACCTTTGACGTTCGGAAGATGTCTCTGCGATTTGGGGGCATCAGTCAGCCTAATTCCTTTAACTGTAGCCAAACGTCTTGGATTTGAGAAGTTCAAACCCACCGACATCCAACTGGTCCTAGCAGATCAAACTACAAGGTTGCCAAGCGGAATATTGGAAGACTTGCCGGTCAAGGTAGGATCAGTAGACGTACCAACCGACTTCATGGTTTTGGAGATGGATGTGGAGCCAAGGGATCCGCTTATCTTAGGACGACCATTTTTAGCCACCGCAGGGGCAATGATAGATGTGAGGAACAAGAAGATCGATCTGAAGCTTGCGGAAGACCTTACTATGCAGTTTTGATATTAGGGAAACTATGAAAAAACCCACAATCGCAGGGTAAACCTTCTGGATAGAGGAGTTAGAAAAACTGCGTGAGGAGGCGTTTGAGGAGATTGCAATTGGGGATTGCTGGCAAACAGCACTAACAAATGATAGTAAGGAGGGATTCATACACCAAGAAACGGAGCTCTACAAAGAGTTGCTTGATACTTATCGGGAAGTCATCGACTCGGAGTTAAGTGAAAACATGAGGGAAGGTGAAAAAGAGGGAATGATGCTCGACAACCGAAGCTTGAACAAGTCAGTAGTCACTTCCTGCGTCATGTCGTGCAGTTGCTCAACGCCAGTCCACCCGGTCACCAACACGGTCACTAACACAATCACCCCATCGGGTAGGGTGATCGAGCATCACCTCAAGCCGTAACTCCAAACCACTGATGACGATAACAGGTCATCGAATGTGTATTGACTATAGGAAGCTTAACACAGCCTCTAGGTAGGATCATTTCCCCCTGCCTTTCATCGACAAGATGCTGGAACGACTCGCTAACCACCCATACTACTGTTTCCTTGATGGGTATAGTGGATTTTTCCAAAGACCCATACACCCTGCCGACCAGGAGAAAACGATATTCACCTGCCCTTGATCACTCCCCTACCCAACTCTCGTTGGAGAAACATGACCAAGCAGGCATTAAGATCCGATTCATTATTGTCAGTAAACCCCTTACTCATCTAATCTCTTAGGCTAAGTGAGTAAACCTCTAGCATTGGTTGATTCAAGCATCTCATCTACACCTCTCGGTGGTAAAACACCTTAGATCTAATCTCACCCTCTCGGTTTGTTGACAGCATTAAGAACACCAATCTAGAAAGAAATCAATTAAATATATACAATCAACTAAGACATCCTAACCGATCAAGAACACAAAATCATCTATCCCATCCCTAGAAACTTTACTACATTACTCGGAAATCATAGCGAGACACATAACAGCAAATATGAAGGAAAATTACATTATATTAAACGATAAAGTAGAGGGATAAGAGTACAAGATAGAAATCTAAAGAAATGATAAAAAGTTATGAAATAAAATCTAAAACAAAAGGAAAAAGTGTTTGAGTCGCTTAGTTCTCTCACAGAAGCTCTCGCTCTCTGGTTTGAGGTTCTGCGGCGTGCTCATTTGCGAGGAAGGAGAGGAGGGGTTTATATATGGAAACCCCTTTGACCTAGCTTCCCAGACCTGCCCGATGGTCTACTCGATGGGGTACACGAGGATGAAGTCGGATTACTCGTCGGGTAGATCTCTGGGTTGTTCTTTCTGCTCTTAGATCCTCCTCGATCGTGTTGGGGTTCGGACTGTTCTTGCAGCTCGATAGCTCCTTCGGGTACATGCTCGGGTTCGTCCTTGTTTTTTCCCATTTTAGGCTCTTAAGCACCTGTTTTTATCCAAAATATGCAAATACAAAAATGCAACACCCTAAATGGCCTAAAGGTGAATTCCTACAATAAATGACCTAAAAATACTAAGTTAAGAGTATGAACAATGCAAAATATGGACAAAAAAGGATGCTAAAAGCATGTAAATTATAGAGTTATCAAGACTCATCCGTCAGTGCTTTAGAGAGTTTTGTACCCGTATCCATCGGAACTTGTACAACATTGCACTCGCTCATACCTGCTTCCTTGAGAATCTTTTCCGCGTATCTTCCCTGTGATAACTCTCTAATTTACATGTTTTAAGCATCATTTTTTGTCCATATTTTGCATTGTTTATACCCTTACCTTAGCATTTTTAGGTCATTAACTGTAGGAATTCGCATTTAGGCTATTTAAGGTGTTGCATTCTTGCATTTGCATACTTTGGATGAAAACAGGTGCTTTAGAGCCTAAAATGGGGGAAAACAAGGTCAAATCAGAGCATGTACCCGAAGGAGCTATTGAGCAGGAAGAACAGTCCAAACCCCAACCCGATCGAGGAGGATCCAAGAGATGGAAGAACAACCCGAAGACCTACCCGAGGAGTAACCCGATCTCATCCTCGTGCACCCCATCGAGCAGACCCTCGGGCAGGACTGGAAAGCTAGGTCAAAAGGGGTTTCCATATATAAACCCCCCTCTTCTTCCTCTCGCCCTAGCATGCCGTAGACACTCAAACCAGAGAGCGAGAGCTTCTGAGAGAGAACTTGAGCGACTCAAACACTTTTTCTCTACTTTGTTAGGATTTATTTCACATCTTTTTGCTATCCTTTTAGATATCTACTTTGTACTCTTTACTTCTACTCTATCTTTTAATACAATGCAATTTTCGTTTATCTATGTTTGTATGTTTTCTTCAATGATTTCCGAGTAGTGAAACAGAGTTTCTAGGGATGGGATAGACAATTAGGTGTTCTTGATCGGTTAAGATGTCTTAGCTTGGTTGTTTATGTTTTACAAATTCATTTCTAGATTGGTGTTCTTAATGCTATCAACAAACTGAGAGGTTGAGATTAGATCTAGGGTGTTTTACCATCGAGAGGTGTAGATGAAATGTTTGAATCAATCAATGCTAGAGATTTACTCATTTAGCCTAAGAGATTCGATGTGTAAGGAGTTTATTGACAAAAATGAATCGGTTTGTATTGCCTGCTTGGTCATGTTTCTCCAACGAGAGTTGCGTACGGAAGTGATCAAGGTTGATTGTTTATATCACGAGAGTGTTTTAACAAGATTTTAGAGATTCATTGTCTAAGGAATATTTGCTTGAGGCATGTAGGAAATCCATAATGGTCAGGAACACTTAGGAGTCGATTAACCCATCCTTAGGAGCTTTCACATTTTGATTGTTTACATTTTTATTCATAACTCGATCCTTTACCCGAACTGGTACTTGATCAACAGCTTTGTGTAACCCTTTGAGCTGTTCATACTCATCTTGCTTACTCGATCACCCCACCCGATCCTGTACTCGAATGCTTGCATCGAGTGCTTAGGTCTTGTGGTTCTTGTATATTTGCTTTCTTTTATTTATCTTAGGATTGTTAGATCAAAATTCTTGCTTGGCTTGACTTGCATAGTTCTGATAATATCTCATCTGCTAGCATAACAACCATTTAGATTGATAAACCTTTGTACTACAACTACATAGGAAATTGACACCCTGGGTGAATATCCTGTTATCAATTTGGCGTTGTTGCCATTTGGTTGAATTTAATTTGCTACGTTTAAGATTTCATCACTTGCTAGATCAAGTTCTCATTTATACTTTGGTTTGGAACTGACTTGTTTACTTTCGTGTTTGATTGTTTTGCATTTCAGGTACAACCCGAGTACCCACCTGACTCGTCACTCGATCACCAGGATTGGGTTGACCTTCGTGTACTCACTCGGTTCACTGATATTGCATGCAAACACGATCCAAGGATAGCCAACACTTGAGTCCTTTCATCGACAACATCGATAGACCAAGGTTACTCCATCAACAACAAGTCCAGCAACCACAACCACCAACAATTGAGGAGACAATGAAAAATCAGAATGGTCCACCAGCTCCTCAAGAGAGGACTAACATAGGAGCAGGAGATGCTCCATCTACTCACACTCAAAGACATGGCATTGTGTCACCTGCTGTTCATAACAACAACTTTGAGATAAAGAGTAGTCTCATCCAGATGATACAAAGCAACAAGTTTCATGGATTGCCAATGGAGGACCCATTGGACCATCTGGATGAGTTTGATAGGCTTTGTATCCTAACCAAGATCAATGGAGTTAGTGAAGATGGATTCAAAATCCGGCTTTTCCCATTCTCTTTGGGAGATAAAGCACACATCTGGGAGAAATCACTCCCCAAAGAGTCCGTCACCACTTGGGAAGCATGCAAGAAGGCGTTTCTAGCCAAATTCTTCTCCAACACCAGAACCGCAAGGCTGCGAAATGACATATCAAGCTTTGTTTAGAAGAACAATGAGACGTTTAGTGAAGCTTGGGAACGTTCAAGGGATACACAAGCAGATGTCCTCATCATGGATTCAGCAATGCTTCATTGCTAAGTACACTATACTGAGGTGTAGTCCCTAAGATACGGATGTTGCTGGACAGCGCAAGCAATGGTAATTTCCTCAACAAGGATGTTGATGAAGGTTGGGATATAGTGGAGAATTTGGCTCAATCTGATGGGCATTACAATGAGGAGTACAATCGCACTGTGCGATCTACTGGAGAGGAAGATGCCAAATACAAGAGAGACATGAAAGCCCTAAATGAAAAGCTCGATAAGCTCCTCAACCAGTAGCAGCATGTACATGCAATCTCAGAGGAAGAACAGTTTCTGCAACAAGATTGGGAGAGTGCTCAGCTAGAGGACATGAACTACATTTATAAGCAAAGCAGTCACACAACACGGTCCAGAACCTACATCCCCAATAATCAGACTATCAGCCCAATACCTTCATATAATTCCTCATTGCTAGATTTGCTCTCACTAGTGCACCAGGTCCTGTCAACTCAGAAGACCGGTGCCATACAAATTACTACAAGATTCGATGATCTCGCCTGCCGTTTATCAGCCAATTTCCAGCAACTACACAAAAGTTTGATGCCTTAGGCTCTCGAAATCAGGTGCTTACAGATAAATTGGCTTCAACTTCAAAAGGTCAGGAGTCTGCGCTAGCAATAGCCCTACTGAGTGGATGCCAATTACCACCTCGAACGGCACCACCACACATTACTGAGTACAACAATGACTTAGATGGGGAGGATCTCCGTGAACCGCCCACTCCTGCTCAACCACCAAACCATTCTACAGAGCAACCCGATCCTGCACCCGATCACACTATCCAGATAGATGATTGGGTTGACATTCCGGTCAGTCCACCTCCTACAGACAAACCAAGAGGAGAGAAACAGAAAGAGAGACGATTCATCCCCCCCTCCTTACAAGCCATCCTTGCCATTTCCTGGATGATTTCACAAGGAACTTCTTGAGAAGTACAAGGCTTTGTTCGAAAAACAGATGCAGGAACTCGAGCTCCACATGCCTCTAATGGACGCTTTCACGCTGATCCCCCTTACCAGAAATTTCTGAAAGATGTTGTGATGGAACGGATAAAATAATTTCAAGGAATGGTCATACTCAATCACGAGTGCAGTGCTATAATCCAGAGGACTACTGCACCTAAGAAATTGAGCGACCCGGGGTCGTTTACTTTACCTTGCTCGATTGGACCTTTGACGTTCGGAAGATGTCTCTGCGATTTGGGGGCATCGGTCAGCCTAATGCCTTTAACTGTAGCCAAACGTCTTGGATTTGAGAAGTTCAAACCCACCGACATCCAACTGGTCCTAGCAGATCAAACTACAAGGTTGCCAAGCGGAATATTGGAAGACTTGCCGATCAAGGTAGGGTCAGTAGACGTACCAACCGACTTCGTGGTTTTGGAGATGGATGTGGAGCAAGTGGATCCGCTTATCTTAGGACGACCATTTTTAGCCACCGCAGGGGCAATGATAGATGTGAGGAACAAGAAGATCGATCTGAAGCTTGTGGAAGACCTTACTATGCAGTTTTGATATTAGGGAAACTATGAAAAAACCCACAATCGCAGGGTAAACCTTTTGGATAGAGGAGTTAGAAAAACTGCATGAGGAGGCGTTTGAGAACGTGATAAAACTCTAAGTGTTCTTATGGAACATTTCTTTTGGCCGCATTTGAAAAGAGATGTGGAAAGGTTCTCTGCAAAGTGCATCACTTGCTTGAAAGCAAAATCCAGGTCACATCCTTATGGTTTATATATGCCTTTGCCTATTCCTAACCTACCATGGGTAGATATTTCTATGGATTTTGTTTTAGGACTGCCTAAGATCAACAACCGAGATTCTATCTTTGTTGTGGTGGACCGGTTCTCTAAAATGGCGCATTTCATTCCATGTAACAAGACAAATGATGCTACTCAAACTGCTGAGCTCTTTTTCAAAGAAGTTGTGCGTTTACATGGAATCCCAAGGACCATTGTTTCAGATCGAGACACCAAATTTCTCAGCCACTTTTGGAAGACTTTGTGGAAAAAGCTAGGAACTAAGCTACTCTTCTCCACCACTTGTCATCCTCAAACTGATGGCCAAACTGAGGTAGTTAATCGTACTCTCTCCACTCTTTTGAGAGCTACGGTGGGTAAGAATCTCCGAAACTGGTTATCCTGTTTACCCTATATTGAATTTGCTTATAATCATGCTAAGCATTCTGGTACCAAATTCTCTCCATTTGAAGTTGTCTATGGTTTTAATCCTCTAACCCCATTAGACATCACACCTCTGCCCCAAGCTGTTTATTCTAGTGCAGAAGGAGTCACCAAAGCTGATTTTGTGAAGAAACTCCACCAAAAGGTTAAAGAGAATCTTGAGAAGAAGAGCGCAAAGAACAAAGAGCTTGCGGATAAGCACCGCAAGGAGCTGACGTTTGAACCTGGAGATTGGGTCTGGTTACACATGAGAAAAGAAAGATTTCCCAAGGAGAGGAAGTCCAAGCTGTCACCAAGAGGAGATGGACCATTTCGGGTCTTAGAGAAAATCAATGACAATGCCTACAAGATTGAGCTACCAGGTGAGTTGAACATTTCTCCTACCTTTAATGTTGCTGATTTATCTCCTTTCCATGCAGATGAAATAGTTCTGCAGACAGAACTTTCTCAAGAGGGAGGGAATGATGAGGACATCAATAGTAAACTTCCGAAAGAACCCGTTCTGCCATTTCCCGAAGAACCCGTTCGATCATTTCCTGAAAAACCCGTTCTACCAATTCCTGAAGAACCCGTTCTGCCAACAATGATACACAAACCTATGACTAGGCTGGGAGCAAGAACCTTAAGGGAACAATTCAACAAGTCCATTGCTAGTCTGATTACTCTCACTGAACTAGAAGATTCCAAAGAAAAGACACCACAAGCATCATTTTTGCCAGTTCTACAAGGAATTAAAGAACCCGTTCTTTTCATCATTTCTGAAGCAATCAATGAAGGGCTGGAGCGTGCATGAGAGCTATTATCAAGGTAAGTGTTTGAATTCAAATAATAAATGTTGGTTCTTTCTTGTTTTGCAGGAATCGACCGTTGGGTCTTTATGAGTCTTTTTATTTATTTAAGTCCTAAAATCAAGTCTGTTGTTTTTGCAAATTTAGTCCTTTTATTTGTAATAAATTTCGACCCTAGAAGGTCCCCCGCTGCTGGACCATTATATAAGGTCCCTTCTCAGCATTGTAACCTTTGAAGTTTTAATGAAATAAAATGAGAGTTTTCTTAGGTTTTCTTCTGAGATAGAAGCAACCACCCTTTTCTCCTTCTTCTTGTGTGTGAATCCTTCAAGACTGAGATTTGACTTATCATAGATCCTTTCACAGATCTGTGTGGCGTCCCTCAATCCACCCATCTATCCTTTCATCTTCCACTGCTACCGAATAGATAGAACAGTGTTTTCAACCATTTGTCTATTCACCATCTCTTCACTGCACTCAATCTATCATCCACTGAATAGGCAGAACAGTGTTATCAACCATTTGCCTATTTCCATCTATCCACTTGGGTTCCCTCATCTGGGTTCCTATATCACTTACCAAAAAGCCTTACCCTTGAAACCGATTAAGCTCGATTCGCCTTCCATTTGCAAGAATTCGCCAAACACTTAAATGAATGTGAAAGAGANTAGAAGATTCCAAAGAAAAGACACCACAAGCATCATTTTTGCCAGTTCTACAAGGAATTAAAGAACCCGTTCTTTTCATCATTTCTGAAGCAANAATATTTGTAAGTATGTTGATTGATCATAGCACCATTAAACTATCTTTAAGGACTATAGATTGAATCCTTCGCTTAGCACAAAAAGGTTATGAGTACCCATTTTTAAAACTCATCCTCCTACTTCCTTGCTAGAGGACTAGCAAGAATTAAGCTTGGGGGTCTGATAACTCTCTAATTTACATGTTTTAAGCATCTTTTTTTTTGTCCATATTTTGCATTGTTTATACCCTTACCTTAGCATTTTTAGGTCATTATCTGTAGGAATTCATATTTAGGCCATTTAGGGTGTTGCATTCTTGCATTTGCATACTTTGGATGAAAACAGGTGCTTTAGAGCCTAAAATTGGGGAAAACAAGGTCAAATACGAGCATGTAACCGAAGGAGCTATTGAGCAGGAAGAACAGTCCGAACCCCAACCCGATCGAGGAGGATCCAAGAGAAGGAAGAACAACCTGAAGACCTACCCGAGGAGTAACCTTTCCTCATCCTCGTGCACCCCATCGAGCAGACCCTCGGGCAGGATTGGGAGGCTAGGTCAAAAGGGGTTTCCGTATATAAACCCCCCTCTTCTTCCTCTCGCCCTAGCATGCCGCATACACTCAAACCAGAGAGAGAGCTTCTGAGAGAGATCTTGAGCGACTCAAACACTTTTTCTCTACTTTGTTAGGATTTATTTCACATCTTTTTGCTATCCTTTTAGATTTCTACTTTGTACTCTTTACTTCTACTCTATCTTTTAATACAATGCAATTTTCGTTTATCTATGTTTTTATGTTTTCTGCAATGATTTTCGAGTAGTGAAACAAAGTTTCTAGGGATGGGATAGACAATTAGGTGTTCTTGATCGGTTAGGATGTCTTAGCTTGGTTGTTTATGTTTTACAAATTCCTTTCTAGATTGGCGTTCTTAATGCTATCAACAAACCGAGAGGTTGAGATTAGATCTAGGGTGTTTTACCATCGAGAGGTGTAGATGAAATGCTTGAATCAATCAATGCTAGAGATTTACTCACTTAGCCTAAGAGATTAGATGTGTAAGGAGTTTATTGACAATAATGAATCGGTTTGTATTGCCTGCGTGGTCATGTTTCTCCAACGAGAGTTGGGTAGGAAAGTGATCAAGGTTATTGTTTCTATCACGAGAGTGTTTTAACAAGATTTTAGAGATTCCTTGTCTAAGGAATATTTGCTTGAGGCATGTAGGACATCCATACTGGTCAGGAACACTTAGGAGTCGATTACCCCATCCTTAGGAGCTTTCGCATTTTGATTGTTTACATTTTTATTCATAACTCGATCCTTTACCCGAACTGGTACTCGAACACCAGCTTCGTGTAACCCTTCAAGCTGTTCATACTCATCTTGCTTACTCAATCACCCCACCCGTTCCTGTACTCGAATGCTTGCATCGAGTGCTTAGGTCGTGTGGTTCTTGTTTATTTGCTTTCTTTTATTTATCTTAGGATTGTTAGATCAAAACCATTTCTTGCTTGGCTTGACTTGCATAGTTCTGATAATATCTCATCTGCTAGCATAACAACCATTTGGATTGATAATCCTTAGTACTACAACTGCATAGGGAATTGATACCCTGGGTGAAAATCCTGTTATCACCCTGCTTCAAAGTAATACCACTCTGTTCTTGTAAAACCTCAATGCCAAGGTAGTATGTCAGCCTCCCAAGTTCACTCATCTCAAACCTCGAAGACATAGCCTGTTTAAACTCGTAGATCAACTTCAAGTTACTACCAGTGACAAGAAGGTCATCAACATACACTGCAACGATCAACAATTGATCCTTTTCTTGTCTTCGATACAGAGCAGGCTCTTTAGCACAACAAACAAAAATTAACTCCAACATAATTTGATTGAGCTTGTGGTTCCAGGCTTGGTGAGCTTGACGAAGTCCGTAGAGTGCTTTGTTCAGCTTATACACCAGTCTTTCACTTCCTCTCTTCATAAAACCTTCCGGTTGAGCAACAAATACTTCTTCCCTAAGTTCTCCGTGTAGGAAGGCAGTCTTGACATCCAAATGGTGTACTTCCCAACCTATAGATGCAGCCAAAGCAAGCATGAATCGAACTGTTTCGAGTCGTGCCACCAGAGCAAACACTTCATCGAAGTCGACCCCGTGTTTCTGCACATATCCCTTTGCAACTAACCTTGCTTTGTACTTGTTAATGCTCCCATCGAAATTCCGTTTGATTTTAAACACCCATTTCAAACCTATAGGTTTAACGCCTGTTGGTAACTCCACTAAGTTCCATACTTGATTCTTCTCAATGGAACTTAGCTCCTCGTTGCAAGCGTCTCTCCAAACCTCTAGCTCCTTTGCTTCATCATAGTTTCTAGGTTTGTCATTCAACGACAGTAAGAGTCGTTCTTCCTCTTCCTCTGCTAGAAGCACATTGATGTGAGCGCCGGACACGGTCGTCAACAGAGTCGCTCGGACAGACGGTCACTACGGACAGACGGAGGGATGCTGCGGTCGGAGAGACGCTGCGGACGGTTGAACGGTCATTGCGGACGGTTGGACGCAGATCTCTGGTGGCAGAACGACGATCGGCCTTCGAACTTGTCGGTTCTCTTCAAGGCTTGATGGGACGGAGGGGATCGACCGATGAGAAATTCGACTCGGTGATCTCCAGAAGTGATGGACGGAAGCGGGACGAGATTTGCCGATGAATAACTCAACTCGGCAATCTCCGGGAAGGATGGTCAGATGGGAGAATGACTCAGTAAGAAAACTCGACCCGATCGGTTCTCAAGGAAATGGTCGAATGGGACGCTGCGTACAGATGGACGACGGACGCAACGGATAGAAGGGTGGATTGTTGCGACGACACACGAGAGATGGCTCGGCTCGTGATACGGTCGAACTAGGGGATTACGAACCCGGTTCGTGAATCTCCTAGGGTTTCTCAAGAGCCAAGTCCCAGACTTGGGCTAAGGAGAGAGGTGAGACAAGAAACAAGGATTCTCTCTTTGAAAATTAATTCAATCTTCAAGTCTGAGTTTTACAATGAGGGTTTAGGCCTTTATATAGGGAGGCTTACATAAGGGAACACTTAACCCTAGAAAATATGGCCATGATCTAAACCATACACATTGCCATAAAGCAAAAGCAAAAGTAAATCAAAGCAAAGACCAATCCAACGGTCATAGAAGGTTCAAGAAGAAATTAAAAGGAAGGAAGGGAAAGAGATAGGATTGCCACGTCATTGGCTGGACGCGGTGATAGGATCTTCACTTCCTTGGCTCCTAAGCATGTCAATGAAAGTTTCCAAGTCATGAGCCAAGCGGGAACGAAGTGGAGATGCACTAGAGCTCGCTGCCTCGTTAAAACCTCTTTGGTAAACCTATTGGGACAAACCCAAAGTAGGGAAAAGAGTACAGCTCCTTCTAATGACTTAGGGATGTCTTCACACTAGCTTGTTGGTGAAGACATGCGTATCAAGCTTCCCAAAGCTGGTCGCACCCTAGGCTCTTCTTTGGTGATGCTAGCCATGAGCCTTTGGTGTAAAGGTTGGAGCTTGGCTTGAACTGCCCAATAGATGACCTTGTCTTGCTCCTCCTTGATGATCCTTGGGGACTGGTTGGTGCTGGACATCACTAGGAAGGCTGGTCCCAAGTTGTCCCGCGGGTGGTACGAGTGGCCAAGAGGTATCCGGGTGTTGTCCGAGAGGTGGCCGAGAGGTTTCCGAGATATGTCCGAGAGATGCTAGTGTTCATGGCCGAGTGACCGATCCCGTGCTCACATCACACATAGTCGCTCAGATAACTCGGCTTCGCACTAGCTCGAGTTGATCTTCTTAACACAGGTTGAACTGGTTCCGATACTTGTTCTTGACTTTCTTCTAGCACCTCAAATCTATTTTTCAACATTAGGAACTTGTTCGCATTCTGCAATGTCTTCTCGTAGACCATTGTTACCAAAATTGCCAAAACTTACAGTGAAGGACCCTGGAGCCTCTGTCTCTCCCTGTGATTCACTCCAATTCCACGTCTTGGTTTCGTCAAACATTACATCCCGATATGCTTTACTTCTAGGCTCGGTTCCAAGGTGTAGCAGTGCACGAGATCTATCATCCAGCTTCTTTAGATGTTGTGAATCCACCTTAGCATAATCATCCAAAGACCCGTAAGTGCTTCAAATTTGGCTTCTTGCCTTTAAGCATCTCATATGGAGTTTTGTCACACAGTGATCTTGTGGCAACTCTGTTGGTCAAATAGGTGGAATGTCTCACTTCCTCTCCCCATAGGTAATTAGGAACATTCATGTGTTTCAGAATGCTTCTTGTCATCTCAAGCAAGGTTCTGTTTCTTCTCTCCACCACACCATTTTGTTGAGGAGAGTAGGGAGCAGTCAAGTGTCTTTGAATCCCAGATTCTTCACAGAAGTTTATGAATTCATCTGACACAATTTCACCACCTCTATATGTTCTAAACACCTTGATAGTTGTCCCAAGTTCTTGCTCAATATGAGCTTTGAACCTTTTAAATGCGCTGAAAGCATCACACTTATCCTTTAAAAACAGAGACCACATGTACCGTGAATGATCGTCGATGAGCACAAATATATACTTATTTTGTGCTTCTGTTGCAGGTGTAATAGGACGACAGAGGTCTCCATGGATCAAGTCAAGCGGTTTCTCAGCTCAAAACCTTGTTGCTTTTGGAAACGTCTTTCTCACTTGCTTTCCGAGCAAGCATGACACACACATGTCCTTGTCAAACCTCATGTTTGGTATTCCGATGATTAACTCCCTTCTCACTATTGACTCCATTGCTTTAACATTGATGTGACCCAGTCTCTCGTGCCACCTTGTAGATGTATCATCCGTGATTTGCAGTAAGTGGTGTTCAGTTTCCATATGGACTTTGTAAAGTCTGTTATGTGACTTGTTTGCCTTCACTAGGAGTTTTCCATCAAGATCATGCATAGTTAAGTAGATCTCCTTCATTCTTACTTCACACCCTGTCTCTGTGGCTTGTCCGAGGCTGAGTATGTTGCTCTTGAGATCCGGTATCCCATAAACTTGAGCCAAGATTATTCGATTACCCGACTTGGTGACAAAAAGGACTGAGCCTCTCCCTTTGATGTCGACTCGCGAGTCGTCACCAAACCTTATCTTTCCAGTGACAGTCTCGTCGAGTTTGGTGAAACTACGGTTGTCGGTCATATGATTATTGGCTCTGTTGTCGAGGTACCACACATTGTCTCCAACTGTTTTCGTCTCATATTTGTGTGGCTTGACCTTCTTCTCATTAAGGAACACCACCTCATGCATTAGTAAGTTTTCAGCTTCTTGAGTCTCTGAATCAGTTGAGTCTTGAATCTCCTGTAGCTTAAGTAACCTGTCCGGACAATTTGAGGCGTAGTGGCCATGTTTATCACAGCGATAACAGACAATCACCAACTTATCTCTACTCTGATAGTTGCCACGACCTCGTCCTCTTCCTCGTCCTGTGAAACGTCCACCCCATCCTCGTCCTTGATCATAGTCTTCTTGGTAGTTATTTGCATACATAAGCTTCGTCTAATCCTCTTCCTGATCTTCCTCATCACGAATTCGTTCCTCATATGCCTTAAGTCTACCGACTATATCCACAGAGCTAGTTTTGTTAAGATCAAGAACCTGCTCCAAGGCTGCAATGATGTGGATATACTTTTTCCTTGGCAAGCTGTTAAGAAACTTCTTGACCATCTTAGGCTCCTCAATACTCATGCCTAACGCTCCAGACTTTGATGCAAGTTCTGATAATTTTCCCACAAAATCATCAATTGTATCCGTAGCTTTCATCCTCATCCTCTCTTACTCTGACATAAGAGTCTGCAGTCTTGCCTCCTTGACTCTTTCTGCTCCAACAAAACGTGACTTGATTGCCTCCCAGACCTCCTTAGCAGTGACTAGGTTACCAACTTGCAGGGTTAGTATTTCCGAGATAGATTGGAACAAAAGGGCTTTGGCTAGATCAATCTTGTCAGCATCCGCTACCTCCTCTGTTTCAATTGTCTCCCACACTTTGTTTACCTTCAGCACTATTGTCATCTTCATTGCCCACACCGTATAGTTGGTGGTGGTGAGCATCGGACATTGAAGAGTCGAAGTACCGGTCTCCTTTGGTGTGGATGTCATAGCAACGATATCTTTCATGTCTCTTGATTGGAACAAATTTAGCTAGTCGCAAACAGATGGTTTTGCTCTAGTAAAGAAGAAAACAAAAACTTATGCTTCAAAATTCAACGATGCTCTGATACCAAATATCGAATTAAGCACGAAGAATATTGAAACCAAGGACAAAAGATTAACGAATGACTCTCGTTTATTGCCTTAGAAACTTCTCAAAACTAAAACAATCTCAATCTCTCTAATCTCACAAGTGTTGTTACATCTCAACAACTCCTTATATATAGAGAGACCCTTTAATAATCTTTAATTAAAATAACAATTTGATAACTCCTAACTTGTTATAATCCTAATCTCTTTTGGAAACCATGACTTGGTGAGATTAGGATAACTTCTACCTCAAGGTATTCAAGCTTATCCTCAACACGACTCAACGAACTCCAGATTCTCCTATTGAGGGTCTAGCTGGGCTGATATATGTCTAAGTTTGCTCCTCTGTCTCGGCCAAGTAAAGCACCTAAAGCACATTGATATCCACATTGTCAAAAATTTTGCCATTTCTGGCTTTCCAAATATACTACAAAATCCAGCAGAAAGCCGAAGCATCAACTTCACCGGGAAGTCGTCAAAATAGATAATCCATGTTAGCATATAGAGAACCCATCGGGAAGACCCCGGGTTGTAAGGGAACTTGAGAAAGAGCCCAAACTTGATGAGCTGGTTGGCATTCAAACAAAGCATGGCAAATAGTTTCCACGGTATGTTCGCAAATACCACATCCTAGATCACAATGTAATCCCCGTTTTCTCAAATTAGTTGTAACTAAAACACAACCGGTGACAACCTGCCACATGAAATGTTTTAACTGAAAGATATTCTCTTCAGTCATTTAATCGTTTTTAACCACCTTTGCTGAAACTGTAGAAAAAATCATAACACGGTTTGTTTAAATGAATAAATTAATTATGGTGTCTATCAATTCTTATACATATATTAAAAATGTATTCTACAAAAATTAAATGAGAAAAATGTCATTTAAACTATAAACTTACAAATTTTGACCATTTAAACCATGAACTTTGTTGAAGACTATTTAAATCATCAATTTTCTTTGACTAGCCTTTTTAAACATGAAATTTTGTTAACCAGATCAAAAAAGACATGACGTTAAATCTGATAACTAAGCCATTAACATACATTACTATGCCGTTAATCATTTCGTTACTAAAAAATGACGTCGTTTTAACGAAAGTATTAATTCAAAAAAAAAATATTATTAAAACCATGAACTTTGAAATGTAGGTCATTTAAACCATAACATTTTAAATGTAGATCATTTAAACCATAAACTTTCAAATTTTGGCCATTTAAATCATGAACTTTGTTGAAGGTCATTTAAAAGATCAATCTTCATTGACTAGAAATTTTTAGTCATCAAAGAATTGATATTAAATCTGCTAACATGCGTTACTTAAATAGTTCACAAAGAAAAAAACAATGATCAAGATCACAAACATAAGGAGCATCACAAGTGTAGCATAGAAAACCTAGAATCTAGAATAAAGTGATCAACTCTATGGATCTAAAACAAGGTGATCAATCCTTCAAACTCTAGTGTAGTATCCTAATACATAAAAGACTCAAAACACAGACAAAAAACATAAAAACACGACAAAACGAAAAAACTGAGTATGAAAAAAAGACGAAAGACGATAAAAGCACCATATATCACTTGTTTTGTTAGTATATTTAGTGTCATGTTGAGTTTGGCTTTGTTAACGAAACTTAGTGTCTAAAAAATCTAGTCAATGAAAGTAGATGCTTTAAATGGCCTATAACTAACAAAGTTCATGATTTAGATGATCTAGATTTGAAAGTTCATGGTTTAAAATGATCTAAACTTAAAAAGTTATTGGTGTAAATGACATTTTTCTTGAATTCAGACTTTCATCAAACGACGTTATTTTGTTACTAATAGAGAGTGGTTAACGGCATAGTAACATCTGTTAGTGCCTCAGTCATCATATTTAATGATATATCATGGTTTTTAGGTGTTTTTAGCCATGATATAAGTCTTATCTGTAGAGTCTTTTGGTGTTTTTAGAGTCGTTTTGAGTCTTTATAGAAATTATCATGGATAGGAGCTTAATGGAGCTAAATATGAAGATTTGGAGCATAATCAAGCATTGAGGCTGAGTTACAAAGTTGGGAGACGAAATTTAGAGAGTGCATCGATCGACACACTGATAGCATCGATCGATGCTAGGCTAAATACGAAATTGGAAGTTTTCCCACAAGTTTTGAAGATTTACAAAGTTGCCCCAAAGTCTTCCATATTTGCATCATTAGTCCCTGGCCGTGTTTAGTAATATAAATAGGATTTTTATGGTCATTGTTTAGACCTAAGCTTTATTTTTCCTGCAATTTTTGAGAGCAAAACCCTGTGAGAAATTTTAGAGAGTTTTTAGAGAGAAGAATCAAGACTCCTTCCAGAGAAGATTCAGAACTCCTTTTCTACTTCTTTTAATCTCTTAATGCAATTTATTCAGAAGATCTGCTTGTTAGGTTTATGGTTTCTCATTAGAGATTTCATGGATTGTTAGATCTGTTAATTTAGGATTCATTATCTTTCTTGTTCTTCACCATATGTTGTTCTTAATGCTAGATCTTTGATTAGTCATCTAGATTTAGATCTTAGGATTATTAATTGATATGAGAATATAATTGATTTTCCTGATAAAACCCTTGGTAAGCAAAATTACTTTTTGCAAAGAGATTTAATTTAGTAATTTTGTGAACTTATCTAAACCTGATTTTATTGCTGGTTTTTAACATGAATTTTGCAAAGAGATTTGGATTTTCTGGTTTTAAACTTAGATAATATTTGCAGTGAGAACTGATTTATTTTATAATTGTGTTTAGAGTTCAAGAACGGTGCTTAATTTTTGAATCCTGCTTGTTTAATTAATTGACCTGATTTTCCATGATTTCCTGAGAATTTCCCTAGGCCTAGCGTTT
>NC_025696.1:26823089-26824044 GCF_000633955.1 Camelina sativa
GAGCATAATCAAGCATTGAGGCTGAGTTACAAAGTTGGGAGACGAAATTTAGAGAGTGCATCGATCGACACACTGATAGCATCGATCGATGCTAGGCTAAATACGAAATTGGAAGTTTTCCCACAAGTTTTGAAGATTTACAAAGTTGCCCCAAAGTCTTCCATATTTGCATCATTAGTCCCTGGCCGTGTTTAGTAATATAAATAGGATTTTTATGGTCATTGTTTAGACCTAAGCTTTATTTTTCCTGCAATTTTTGAGAGCAAAACCCTGTGAGAAATTTTAGAGAGTTTTTAGAGAGAAGAATCAAGACTCCTTCCAGAGAAGATTCAGAACTCCTTTTCTACTTCTTTTAATCTCTTAATGCAATTTATTCAGAAGATCTGCTTGTTAGGTTTATGGTTTCTCATTAGAGATTTCATGGATTGTTAGATCTGTTAATTTAGGATTCATTATCTTTCTTGTTCTTCACCATATGTTGTTCTTAATGCTAGATCTTTGATTAGTCATCTAGATTTAGATCTTAGGATTATTAATTGATATGAGAATATAATTGATTTTCCTGATAAAACCCTTGGTAAGCAAAATTACTTTTTGCAAAGAGATTTAATTTAGTAATTTTGTGAACTTATCTAAACCTGATTTTATTGCTGGTTTTTAACATGAATTTTGCAAAGAGATTTGGATTTTCTGGTTTTAAACTTAGATAATATTTGCAGTGAGAACTGATTTATTTTATAATTGTGTTTAGAGTTCAAGAACGGTGCTTAATTTTTGAATCCTGCTTGTTTAATTAATTGACCTGATTTTCCATGATTTCCTGAGAATTTCCCTAGGCCTAGCGTTTTTAATTCCTGAATTTACAACTCTTTTATTTTCTGTTTTGCATTGCTAATTAAATTACAATTTTGGTTTAGCATAATTAAAAGATTATTAAATCTATTGTGTGAATCTA
>NC_025696.1:26825961-26828439 GCF_000633955.1 Camelina sativa
TTCAAATCAGTTTGCTGCAGTGAATGCTAAGTTGGATACAATGCATAATCTTCTTGTGGGAAAGAAGTCTGTCTATTTTGCTGAAGATGTTGAGACTTTTGAGCCAAAGCCAGAGATTACGGAAGATTTCAACTATGTGTATGGAGCTGGCTATCAAAATCAGAGATTTGGTCAGAAGAATTCCTTCACAGGAAATCGAAACAGCAATTTCACAAGGAACTATGGATCTTCTTCTTACCAACCCCTCCCTCCACCCAATTCAGAGAGCAAGATGGAATCAATGGTTGAACAGATTCTTCAAGGTCAGCAGAAGTTAACAGTAGACTTCAATGGAAAGATTGATTCTGTTTACACTTAGCTGACTGGGAAGTTTGATGCGTTGAATACTCATGTCAAGAAGCTGGAGAATCAAGTGATTCAGACTGCTGGGTCTGTTAAAAGACAAGAGGAACTTCTTTCTAGAAGAACTGAGAACCCCAAGCATGCTTGTAATGCGATTTTGGTGAAGGAAGAAGATGAAGATATGTCAGTTGGTCCAGCATCGATCGACACTACACAAGAGCATCGATCGATGCAATCATCACCAAGCGTCGATTGACGCCATGTCAGCATCGATCGACACACCTTCCAGAATCAGCTCGGACTTGTCCAAAACCGAAGATTCTCGAGTTGATTCCTTAACTGCAAGTCCTAGACCAGTTGTAAAGCTGAAATCTCATCATTCCACAGCCAAGAACTCACAGGTAAGGCCAAGGTATGCATCTCCTTCTCCTAAACCTTCTCCTATCATCAATCAGAATTTGAAAAGTACAAAAACTGTTGTCCAGTTAACCAAGCCACGAGATTATCGTAGAGCGCTTGTTTCTTCTGTTGATGATTTTGCAGGACATAAAAGAAAGCCACCCATCCCTCAGTCCCGTCCTGGTCCTGCTCCTCACATCCTTGTCAAACCTCATGCAGCTAAAGCCTACACACCACCTTGGATGAAGAGGACATCCTCTCAGAAGCATTCATTGCCATGTTCCAATCCACCGGATGCCTGAGATCCGACACAGTCAAGCTAATGACTGAAAACAAGCGCTTAGTTGGAGGCAACCCACTGGTAGGTTTATCTTTTTTATTTTTCTTTTGATTTTCATTTATTTTTATTTTATTCGCCAGTCTCTTACTTGATAGCACTGGGGACAGTGTTGTTTAAGTCTGGGGGAGGCAGTTACTAACTACGTTTTTGTTTTTGAGAGTCAAAAAAAAAAATGGTTTTATTGAGTCAAAAAAAAAAATGGTTTTATTGAGTCAAAATTTTGTTGGGAACTATGATTTTTCTTTTTAGTGTACTGCCTTGGTTGATTAATGCTGCAGATTGAATCCACAAATCCGACTAATGAAAAATCCAATGGCTGATCAGTGAACCAGAAACATCCAAATTTCCAACAGAATCCATAAAAGCTTGAGGTAACTTCTGTACTTTTCTTTTTACCTCATCAAGGAGATTGATTTTCATAGAGCTTGACTCCTTGTTCATACCTGACAAGTAAGACTTCAGAAAGAAAATGGTACTCCTCTCCCTTATTCAAGTTAAGAAAAATCCTGAGAGCTTTTTTTAAAAAAAAAGATAGAATAAAAGATGAGATGATTTTGATCAGTTTAGAGAGGTAAATTACCAATGACCTCATTATTCTACTCTTAAGTCAAATGATCATACAAAGCTTGGAAGCGAGGGGTAGGTAAATTACCGATGACCCTATTATACGCCTACAACTTTGAGAAAAAAAGAAAAAAATAAAAATAAAGCAAAGCTGTAAGGAAGATTAAAAAGAATAAGTCTGGGGGAGAGAAAGAGTACCACATGTGGTAAAAGATAAGTCTTGCTTGTTATGGTATTGTACGGGAATGAGTCTAGAAGGTTCTTGATATTGATCAAATTGATGAGACTCACCGATGAAAGCTTAATGGAATTTGGTTTGAATTTGGGATGCTATGAAAGTCAACGGAGAAGTACATGGTGGTTCGATTTGGATTTATCTGCTAAAGCATGTGGGTTAAGGTTTGGATGATCATGGCATTACTTTAAAAAGAAAATGAGTTCCTGCGTTTTCAAACCTCTTTCACAGATGAAGTTTATGTTTTGCTTGAGGGCAAGCAAAGGCTAAGTCTGGGGGAGTTGATATATCATGGTTTTTATGTGTTTTTAGCCATGATATAAGTCTTATCTATAGAGTCTTTTGGTGTTTTTAGAGTCTTTTTGAGTCTTTATAGAAATTATCATGGATGGGAGCTTAATGGAGCTAAATATGAAGATTTGAGCATAATCAAGCATTGAGGCTGAGTTACAAAGTTGGGAGACGAAATTTAGAGAGTGCATCGATCGACACACTGATAGCATCGATCGATGCTAGGCCAAATACGAAATTGGAAGTTTTCCCACAAGTTTTGAAGATTTACAAAGTTGCCCCAAAGTCTTCCATATTTGCATCATTA
>NC_025696.1:26829435-26842116 GCF_000633955.1 Camelina sativa
AGTTCTTGTGTATTCGATCCCTAAGTACTACAATTGATCTCTTAATTTGAGAGAGTAGCTCAGGGTTAAATTTGAGCATATCATTTAACATTATGTCTTTTTGGTCTGGTCAACGAAAATTCATGTTTAAAAAAGTTAGTCAACAAAGGTTGATGTTTTAAATGACTTACAACAAAGTTCATGGTTTAAATAACTAAAATTTGAAAGTTTATGGTCTAAATGACGTTTTTCCAAAATTAAATGCATATGTTCTTCATGTATATTTCCAGCAAATTTGAAATTTCTAGTTACACTCCAACATAAATCACATTATATTTTCAAATGTCAAAAAAATATCAAAAGATCACATTATACATTTTGAAAGCTTCCTCTCGGTTGGTAAGTGATGATAATTAAGCAGATTATTTGAAGCAAGTTGTTGGGTTTGGATTGATCGACCTTAATTATGTTCTTCGATCGTATCATGACAGATTGACAGCTTATACTTTCCACAAGTACAAGCTCATCATCAAGATACCTTCCTTATTTATAACTTGTAAGTCACGATGTTTCCTAAAGAATACAAAAGAGAGATAAAGAGTCATATATGGTTTAACAAAAAAATTAAATTACATAACATTAATTAAAGTAGTACCAAAACCACAATCAAGAGAAAAAAAATGCTAATTAATATTTAACTCTTTCTTTTTGTTTTTTATCGTCTCGCTTTGCTCATTAACATTTAGTATATCAATAATTATATTTCTTTATTATCATATATATAATTATCAATAATTATATCACTTTGCTCATTAAATAATTAACACTTAGTATATATATATATATATATATATATTTTTATAAAACAAATAGAGATATTGACTATTTAACGAAAAAAACCTAATCCTACTGATATCCAGAAGTCAAACAACTTCGTTAATTTATTCTCTCGCCGCCGGTTTTAGAACCTTATTCTCAGGTCCGGTTTACTGTGAGAAACCAAACCAAATCTCATCGACGAACTGGTTTTAGTCCGGTCATTAAAACAGTGGAGTTGTACACTTAAAAAGTCGTATGGTCAACCAGAGGCTAATCTTTAAAGGTCAGCTCCTGATGCCATTCTCCCTCCCGACAACAACAACCACTTCTCTTCGTCGATCTCTGAATCATTACTTCAACCTTAATCGAAATCTCCGGTTTTGCTCAAACCTTGAATCAAATTATAAATTTAATCCTGGCTGTGTTTATTTATATTTGTCTGTTGTTTTTGATTGATGATTTGGTAAAAAAAAGATCGAGAAATTGGAGAATGACGACGCCTCCTGTTCTATCTCTCGCTCTTCCTTCAGACACTGGTCGTGTTCTTAGTATCCAGTCCCACACTGTTCAGGTTCTTCTATATCGACTCTTTAAGATTACTTTATCTTATCATTAACAACTTTGTTTAATTTTTTCAATCTTAATTTGTTGGTTTCAACAAGAAAGAACAAAGCTTTATGCAATTGAATCTGAATTTTGGTATAAATATGTAAGCTTTTGAATATATTAGTGATAAAAAGATTCTGCTTTTATCACGTTTGCTTAATTTACATAAAGGTTTAGACTTTATTGAATTGAAGGATGATAATTATACTCTGTTCCTTAATTTACCAATTATTGAGGATAGTCTTGTGAGGTATTGGTTCTATTCTATGAGAGTACAATGATTGTGTTGAGAATGAAACACCTGTTCCTGTACTTGAGAGTTGTACTATTTTTTTTTAGTTTGTGTTTGGCCAATATGTGATGCTGTTTACATTTATACCAATTCTTAGGGATATGTTGGTAACAAATCAGCTGTCTTTCCTCTTCAATTGTTGGGGTATGATGTGGATCCAATTAACTCTGTACAATTCTCGAATCATACGGGTAAGATTCAGTCACAGTAATGTAGAGTAGAGCCTAATGTTCTTGAAACAAGTGTTTATAGTGTTTTCAGGATTGGAGTAGGCAAAGCTACTGATTTGGCTGTGCTAAATTATATATTTTCCAGGGTATCCTACATTCAAAGGACAAGTTTTGAATGGTGAACAATTGTGGGATTTGATTGAAGGTCTTGAAGCAAACGATTTGTTGTTCTACACTCATGTATTAACAGGTTCTCACTTTGAACACTACATGCCTCTCGCTAATTGATATGTCCTTCAGGATTCTATGAGAAGACTACAATATGGCTTTCCTTTCCCCTTTCCCCACTAAGTTTAATTGGCTGAGACCTTGGAACTTAATCTCTGGTTTATTTGAGTATATGGTATCAATAGCTATGTTCTATAGTTTCTTTCTTATGCTTCAAATGCTTCTGTATTATAGTTGGGTCTGAGTTTGACAATGCTTTTGGTGGGAAATTCATTTTTGTACAATGCTCTCTATGTTTCCAAAATACAGGATATATTGGATCAGTGTCGTTCCTGGATACAATTTTGAAGGTTATCAATAAGCTTCGCTCTATAAACCCTAATCTTACATATGGTGAGTTCACTGTTACGCTCGCAAAATCTTTTGGATTTCTCTATTTAGTCTCTGAAGTTTTCTGTGTTTTTGATACCTTAAAAGTATTGAAAAAAGATGTAGTTAGGCATCTCCATAGTGAAGGCATGATCTGATATGTGACAAGTTTTGGATCTCAATGGTTACATTATGCTAATTTAAGTCTATTCTTATTAGTATGTGATCCGGTGATGGGTGATGAAGGAAAGTTGTATGTGCCTGAAGAATTGGTACATGTTTATCGTGAAAAGGTAAAATGAGACTAAAAGAAATATGTGGTTGTGTACTTTCAGTTTGATCTGTTGATAACATACTTGATATACTACCTTTTCCGAATCTGGCAATCATTGCCTATATTTGTAAGAATAGTTGATGTGAAATCTTCTGATGGTATTATTTTGTGGTTAGGTTGTTCCCCTAGCTTCTATGTTGACTCCTAACCAGTTTGAGGCAGAGAAGTTAACAGGACTAAGGTACTTGATTACTGGCGAAACTTGCATTCTTTTAGTCTATGAGGTGTCACGATTGGATTGTTTGATGTGGTTTACCTAGATCCCTAGTTTGTCCTTTTCATCAGTTCATGCACTAGAGTTCATATCCTTTTCTCCTATGAAGTTCATATAATTTCTCCTGTTATGGCGCCAAACATCACCGTCCTAAATAAATATTACAGGATAAATTCTGAGGAAGATGGCAGGGAAGCTTGTGCTATTCTTCATGCAGCTGGTCCTTCAAAGGTTTGTTTTATTGAGCTTTAGCCTAAATGGGTTGAGAAGCTACTTTGCTTAGCGTGCAGCCGTTCAAGATTAGCTTTACTGTTTCTATAAAAAGCTCAATGATTTTAATGGTTGCCAGGTGGTGGTCACTAGCATTATTATAGGAGGCATTCTATTGCTTATTGGAAGCCATCAAAAAGAAAAGGTAAGTTTTTGGAATAGTATAGCTTTTTTGGCAGCCTGAGTATGTGAAGTTGCTTACAATTGCTTTTCTAGTTCTTTTCCGAGTAAACTGATCTTTAGTTTTTTCAACCACAGGGTCTGAAGCCTGAGCAATTCAAAATTGAGATTCACAAAATCCCTGCTTATTTTACGGTACACACTTCAGAGCTTCTAGGCATTTAAATATTAGCATAAATGTCTTGAGTTTGTACAGACGAAGTACACCTCCAATCTGAGTGGGGTTTGCTAATTGCTAGTGCTTGGCAAGTAGAACCTTTTTGTTCCAATGGTACTGACTAGTTAAGGCTAAGATGGAAGTTTAATTGGAATTTTGCTAATAAAATAACAATCATATGGTTTTCACTTCTGTTTCTACATTGTTTTTGTCAGAATTCCATGTTAAATGTTGAAGTTAACCTCTTTCGGAAACACAACTTGCAGGGAACAGGAGATCTCATGACTGCTCTTCTACTTGGTTGGAGTAATGTAATGCCTCTTAATTACCTTATGGAAGCAAAATAATACTCTATCCATTGTCCTTATACGCTTTGACGTTTATTTTTTAAATAATTTTAATATGTAGAAATACCCTGACAACCTTGACAAGGCAGCTGAGCTTGCAGTTTCAACGTTGCAGGTAAGTCTTTTACCTGTGTGTGCTAATTGTTATTTGGAAGATATGGAAATTAACGATTGAATAACTCATGTAATGGTGTGCAGGCGCTTCTGCGAAGAACACTTGATGATTACAAACGGGCGGGGTATGATCCCACCTCGAGCAGTTTGGAGATTAGATTAATACAGAGCCAGGATGAGATTCGTAACCCAAATGTTGAACTGAAAGCTGAGAGATATAGCTGAAGCAGGTGAAAATGTAACATATTTATCTCAAATAAGAAAACATAGATGATTATGGGGCTACAATAATTATGTTGCACGATTCTTTTATGCATATAAAACCGTTCAGACTTTAGAGTAAGAGGATGTGCAAGAGCTCTTATAAAGCATTTAAACAGTGGTTAGACAGATGGGTTTTTGGCTGTTTTGTTTGGATACTTATAGTTCATCATTTTGTTAAGTGTTAATACGTTAACAACAAAAGATGGAGTGAAGGTATGCATACATCTCTTACATATCTTTAACAGCGCCTTGTCTTCTTTATGGGCGTGCAACTAGAGGACCTAATGAAGATCTAATCATGTTTCATATTTGTTGGTATTTGCTCATATGCATGTTTAAGTAAACTGTGAAACCTTCCTCTCTCTCTTTTCTTTTGGTTTCCTTTGTCTGCTTTGCTTGGTGAATCACCACCTAAACAGTGCTCCAGCAGCTCCATCCGTGAGTCATTCCTTAGAATTCTTCTCTTTCGGTTTGTTTGTCTATCACGGAGTAGTCTTGTTTGCATATTCTTGCAACTCTTGTTTAGCGAATCCACTCTGTTCTTGTGCTTTTCCTGGCTTTTGAATCTGAATTCTAAAACATGCGTGTCTGAACATTTCCTCTAGACATCAGAGCACATAGGTTTAGGTGCATATCATCCTTCTCTCCAAGCTTCTCCTTTGTTCCGACAAATCATTGCTTGATTGGGGCATTACTTGTCACAACTTGTGGCAGCAAAAGAACTTGTTTTCAAGATTCACAGAAAATGAATCTAGTAAAACTGGCAAATCAGATATGAGATGCCACTGAAGCTACGTTTGTACTAATTGATACCAGAGCAACCCATCTATTAGGGTTCTTGGTGTTCTAACTCAGCCAACGAACTGAATGAAACTCATAGGCCATAACTATGGGGATTGCAATACTGGTTTTACGAAGGAAATATGATGGTATGTGGTACATACTACATCGCTCTATTGCTGATCATTTAGCTTTAATATTGTTACCATTTAAGTATAGTTTTTAGCTAATGTAGGAACGGAGCTCTGTTCTTCCATGTTCTTAACCAACATTGAACCAAACATAAAAAAAGATTATACTAATATGCTTGAAATGAAACCAAGGAGTGAAAACACACATATCTAGTTACGCTAACTTCAATCAGTAGTAAAAGCCATGAAGTGGCCTTGAGCTGAGCTGTTCATAATACATAGACTGAAGTGGCCTTGAGCTGAACTGTTCATGATTCATAGACTGAAGTGGTCTTGAGCTGAACTGTTCATGATTCATAGACTGAGGAACAAGAGTTGGACCGTTCATCATCTGGCCACGGAAAGCTCTCTCATTCATCATCATATTATTTACTCTTCCTCCACTCTGCATATTCATTGCTTCTGCTGCAGGGTATGCATTAGAATATCCAAGATCCATGTCCATCATCAGATTTGGTTTCACCTCTTCATAGCTGTTGTGTCTTTGTGGTATTTCTCCGAATAGCTCTTGGAAATCTTCAGGTGAATTGCTCAGATCAAAGTAATCAGCATCGTTCATCATCACAGGTTTCATGTTCATCATCATCATCTCTTCATCACTCTGATTATGACTCTGCCATTCATAACTTGGGACATTGTTGAGATTTCTTCCGAAGTTGTATTGTGTGTTCCCCAAGCTTATGTTCTCTTGGTTAAGACCAGCTTGATGGTAAGGGGTCAAGAACATGGGCTGAGCATGTTTCCCGATTCTGTTCAACTTCCTGAACAAAACCTCTGGATCTAAGTTACCTCTAACAATCACGACTTGCTGATCTGTGTCTATATCAACAGAGTAAACACCTGAAACCAAACACCATGGCAAAGAAACTCATAAGAAAACACTACTTGGACCAACCTATAAGATTAAAAATATTATGTTCTGTTTCTTCTCACCTTCAACTTTTCTCAGTGTTTTCTTCACTTTCCTCTTACATCCTTGGCAGTTGATGTTAACCTGGAGAAAATATGTCTGTCACAAAACCAAAAACAAGGTTACAATGTTGGAAAGTAAAAAGAAGAATGTTTGTGTCTTAACCAAAGAGAGAAGTGATGTTTTTACTTACCTTCAAAGGTTCATAGACGTTTCTTGGCATTCTTGATTTCCGGACTTGATGATCTTTCTTTTCACTTCACTTGTTTTTTTGGGACTCTAAACAAGACAATGTGGTTGTATATAAGTAGAGAAGTAATAATGAGAGAGAGATAGATACATAAAATATATGGAGAGAGAGACAAAGATTCTGGTGGCCATTGAAATCTCGATATTGTCAGCTTTTTGAGCAGGTAAGTCTTAGAGGACAACACACCAGTTTCTTGTGATGAAGATGGTTGTGTTGGTCAACTATCACTGGCTCCTCTAAGTGTGAGAATTGTAAAAGATATTAAAAAAAATGTAAAATAAATATGGGGAATAAGTATAGAGGAGGACCACTTGTAAGAAACTGGCACTGCAAAGTTGAAAAATTCAGAGCTTTTTGAGTATTTATGTTTCTTTTAGGTTATAACTTCTTTATCAAGCATAGGTCTGCGTTGTGGCTACACACTCTAGTCTCTGTCGACTCTCTTCAAATCTTCTTCAGTTTTTAGTTTTATTGAGAACGACTTTATTAATTCGAACTTTCTTATTTTTCTTATTATTAAAAGAAAATAAAGTAATATTCCTTAAGATAATTTTCAAAATATATAGTATAGATTCTTCCTTTAAATAATTTTTTTTTTCCTTTTAAATAAATTTACCAACACATGAACTAATTAAGTCTGAATATATTATATAAAAAAAATCAGACAGAGTTGACAATTAGGTTTTAGTTTGGATTCATTTTTCAAAACCTGAAAACCCCAATAAACTGAAATATCTGCTGAACTTAACCCTAGCAAATAGAAAAGTAAGTGCCAAAGCCTAAACCAAGCCAAAAATATATGACACTTTTGGTCCATATATCTCGCACTAAATAACCTGACAACCATTTTTTTTTACAGCAATAATCTGACTACCATTAAACCTAAAATGTTAGTATTTATATTTTATTTAAAAGCTATACAGTACAATAATTATGAATAAGGACTATGTTATTAAAAAGCTTTATACTAGGCATGTCAATTAGGGCTGAAGCTCGCGGGCTGGCCCGGTCCGGCCCTGAAAAACACCGGGCTCGGGCTTCAATATATATGTCCAGAAAAATTCGGCTCTTTCGGGCTCAGCCCATTTGGGCTATAGGGTTTTTCGGGCTTAGCACGACCGGGCTCGGGCCAGCCCGAAAAGCCCTTTAATAAATATATTTGTACTTTTTTGTTAACATTTTTGTTTGATTGTAATATTTGATTAACAATTTATTGTAAATAAAGTTTTAAACTCTAATCCTAGTTTTCATATTTAATTAATAACCATATGAATACTTTAAAATTTTTATAAATGATATTTTATATGAATTATATATTGGTTTATTTGGTTAAAGTAATCTAACATTTTATTTAGTTTTAAACCTTTTCTATTAAATTAAATTGGTTGTAGTGAATATAGATGAGTTATTAATTTTTTGATTGATTTGTTTTATAGTGCATCTTCAAACATTGCTTTTTAAGGCTTATAAATTTAAATTTTTGATCGGTAAGATAAGCCCGAAAAAGCACAAAAAGCCCTGTAGCCCTGTTAGGGCCGGACTCGGGCTTTAAAATATAGACTCGGAAATATTTTGGGCCGGGCCGGACCGGCCTTAAACATATGCGGGCTTTACGGGTTTCAGGCCGGGTCGGGCCGGACCAGCCCGATTGACACCCCTACTTTTATACTAGTACTGTAATGTATCTGTAAACTTTTTTTTTTTTTTTTTAATCTTAGAAGTTAGATTGAGTGACTATAAAATAAAGTGTCATAATATAATGAAATCTAAGAACACAAAGAAGCAAGGAAACAAGAGAACCTACAAAGAGACTTAGACATCTTTTAATCCCTAACGACACCTAATCATACAAATACAATTATGCTTGATTTAACTTCTGATATAAAAGCTCCATCCCCAACACTTCTTCACGCAATAAACTAAACAAACATTAATTTTGTTTATCTTGAGAGGTTTAAAAACTCACTTCAAGAATCCTCTTCGTCTCCAGCGGTTCATGGCTATTGTATCCATCAAAAGAGTAAGAGATTCGATATGACAACTTCTCCACTTCTGGAATCAATGGTGCAATACTATTTACAACCACATTGGAGAGAGGCAAATGGCACCTTGTACCAACAATAAAGTCTTTGTAAGCGCCATAATAACCAAATTAAATCTTACCTTTTATAGGCATCCGCCACATCCTTTGGTTCACAAAAAGTGAAAAAACAATCGGGTTTTAATAAGTGGGAGGGATGCTACATAGTGATAAAGGATGTCATTGTATAGGCTAGTGTATCTGCAAAAGTGATGATGTATGTGTGTTATGAATTATGATGATACACGACCTATAGGGGCAATATGAAGAAAGTTGCAGGAGAGATGAAATTTCTTGGGTGGTAAGCGAGATATGTGGGGCTAGGTTGCACTGAAACGGGTACGGGAACAGGAACCGGGTACGAAAACGGGGACGGAGAACGGCAAAGTAAAAATTAGTAGATACGGGTACGGCCTGGGTACTTCAATAAACATATAAGAAAATATACACATACCTTGAATAAGAGGGGATTAGTAAAGCTAATGGGAAAATGAGAGAGGGGAAAAGAGTCTAGAAAGTAGAAAAACATAAAGAAATGAAAATATGTTTATGATAAGAGTGCTTTGAATAAAATGAAATGGATGCAAATATAAAAAAATTCGATGTTATCTTCCCCTAAAGCATCTAAGGCATCCCCATAGAGTCCCGGTAGAGTTTCCATCCCCAACATGTCCCCGGTACGGGGACGGCTACCAAATAGACGTGGGGTCAAAAGTGATGCTTTAGAGGTAAACCGTATCTGCCCGTTTACACTATATGCTGCTTTTGATTTTTTTAATCAATCACCTGGTTATTGTATTATTCGTCCATATTAATTACAAGGGATTTCATAAGTCGTCATTACAAATTTTTGCCCACAAAATCGCTTAAAGTTTTCTATAGCCTCTTGATTTCTCCTAAAGTAAAATCCGTTTAAATGTGTGTTCATTCTCTAATGGACTGTGTTTTCTCTGATTCTTACGAGGCATCATGGACCCAGACCAATAGTATTAGTCTAACAGAAACGAGAATCCGAAACTTTTATGAGATATCATGACTTAAGGAATGAATGTGTGATAGGCTATATAGCACCCACTAGGCATTTATATAGTGATTTTGACTTGTCTATCCAGGAAGTAACTGATCAGATGCCAAGATATGGATTACAAAAGAGGTTTCGTCGTATTAAAGAACTTCATGCATTGATAAACATTCTTTTGAAAAAACAGAACTGCCTTAGAGAGGGAGAATCCATTGACGTTTGGATTTGCAATGGAAAATAAAGAAGTTGCAACTGGTGCTGGAAAGTACAAATATAACCATTGCGTCTCGACTCTCGATACTTCTTCATCATATATCGCAGTCCGCCTCTGAAGGAAGATGCATGGTACAATTATTTTCATGCATAGTATAAGTGTATTTATTAAAATATACTATTTGAATCTACAAATAGAAGTATATACATGAAACTGTTTGAGTATTCTACCAGTATTTAAGTATATATTATGAGATCAAAAAAAAAAAAATGGAAGAGGAAGAATTTAACAAATATGGCGTGGACACATATACATGTAAACACATAAGTACTTATATTAATTTAATCAAAGTGAAGTGTCATTACATTTTTTCCACTATTTCATCAAATCTGAGAAGAATTCAAAAGAATATCCGATTCTTATATGGTTAAATGGAGGGCCTGGATGCTCTTGTCTCGAAGGTCTTCTTTATAAGAATATGGTAAATCTATATTCTTTTTCCCCAAGCATCTATACTATTAAAGCTGAAGTACTCACTAGACTCAAATTAGACCATGACTTTGTTTTGGTAGGTTTTTCATTAAAAATGATTAGGGAATCACTTAATTTAATTAAATTAACCTATAGTTTCGATTTATCTAAATGACCATTATCCCCTTGGGTCGATCACTTAAAACTACCCGGGTCGGGACGCGGATCCTCTCTGACCCGAAAATAGAAGAAAAAAAATTTGCGGATCTGTTTGTTCTCCAGATTAATAATTTTTGGAATCCTGTATATTATTTAATTCAAGAATAGTTAAACACACAACCAAGCAGAGGTATAATCCCTATAAATAAGGAAACTGGTATCAGAGTATTTAATGGCTTCAGTAATATCAAATATTAACTACTACCATACTTAATCCATATAATTATTACGAATATTAATAATAATGAGAAATTTTTAATACTTATCAATTTTGACTTTGTTGCTTTCAAAATAATCAATAGATTAAATACAAATTATATATATGTAAACTTATTTGATTTGCTTTTATATTGTGAGATATTTACGGAAACAACAAATCAACTTAATACAATTAAATAAAAACAAATCATCATTTAGTTTAGATTTTCAATATTTCCTTAACAAAATTATAGTAATTAGTTATGATTAGTATAGATGGAAAGAATAAAAAACGCATAAATTATATATATGTAAAGTTGTAAACTAATTTACAGAAAATATGTATTGTATATCCCACATCGACTAAATATTTTGGAATATGGTTGATAATCACTATAAATATATGACTAATATATTTTGAGTACAAATGAGCAGGAAGCTTGATTTATCAGGTATCCAAATTTAACAGTTTAATTTGGTTCTATATTTGAATATTTTTAAACTTTTAAAAGTAAACATAAAATAATATATTTACGTTTTTTAAAAAGTTTAAGATATTATAGAATGTTTAAATTATTATAAATATTTGAACTCCATCAAAAGTTTAAAATATTATAATATATTGAAAGTCTATAAAATATGTAAGTAAAATTTTTAAAATATATAAAAGTTTGAGCTAAACCCGTTAAAACATGTATTTTTATGAAACTATAAATTAAATTGAGTTGTTTACAATTTTGCTGAGATTTGATATATCAAATATTAACTTCTAAATAATAACCTAAATATACCTAATCTCACTATAAATACAATGGTTTTTTAACCATTGAAATATCTCAGACTAAAATTTAACAAGCAACTTCTCCTCTTTTGACGACAAACCAAAATAAAGAAAAACTCATCCTCTTACAAACCTACTATCCGATATTGCGGTGTGTCTATCCTTTTACAAAACTACTATCCGATATTGCGGAGTGTCTATTTTCTTACAAAACTACTATCCAATATTGCGGTGTGTATGTTTTTGAGAAAAGCTACATTCTACAAACTACATTCTACAAACTACTTACTCTATTAGGATTTTCAATTTACTATATAACCCCAAATATACAAATAAACACTATATAAACAAAGAAAATAAGTCAAAATAAAAAACTACATTACAAAAATGTAAATTACAAAAAAAAAACTAACTAACAAAATATATAATCCCGTGCTATTGCACGGGGTATCACCTAGTTATTATTATTATCAATGACTTTGAAATATAATGTAGAAGGTTGATTCTATTCATTCTCATAGGACAAGTATTTATACAGAGGAAGTATTCCTTTTATGATAGATTCGTATCTAGCTAAGAATATTGACATAAAGATATGAACATATCGTAATAGACTTGTTGTATAAAGTGGTTAATAAGTGAAGAGTGATCTACTTATAGATGATGGCGTAGGGAAATCAAAATTTGTTAAGGAAAAGATTTTGTATGAATATGATTGAAAGGACCGACTTTTTTTTTTTAAATAATAAATAATAAATATAATATAGTAAATAAACTATAACTAGTTGTCCCATACTCACTAGCCACCTAACCACAATCACAATCATCAGCGGAATAACCAATCTCAATATCCAATAAATATCCAATGATATAACCAATAAATATAACATCAACAATATCCAATAATCAAATAACATGAAACATAGAACCAGCAACCTAGCAATGTTCTAATGACCCAACTCTAGCAACCTAGCAATGCCAGACAACATCAAACCGAGTCCCTAGAACATCCTCCTCTTCATTGCCTTGATTCCATGATCACACTTTGCCTTTTTGCACCACAAACACATATTGCAATGCATGAGTATTTTATAAACACTCAGTAAGGCAATCCTCCCATCTACTGGGCTATACACACAAGCAATAGAGTATCTCTAACCATCATACAACAATCAACAAACAACAAGTAACAAACCAGGACTCTGCATCGACCGACACCAACA
>NC_025696.1:26846542-26851165 GCF_000633955.1 Camelina sativa
AAGCTGAAGTACTCACTAGACTCAAATTAGACCATGACTTTGTTTTGGTAGGTTTTTCATTAAAAATGATTAGGGAATCACTTAATTTAATTAAATTAACCTATAGTTTCGATTTATCTAAATGACCATTATACCCTTGGGTCGATCACTTAAAACTAACCGGGTCGGGACGCGGATCCTCTCTGACCCGAAAATAGAAGAAAAAAAATTTGCGGATCTGTTTGTTCTCCAGATTAATAATTTTTGGAATCCTGTATATTATTTAATTCAAGAATAGTTAAACACACAACCAAGCAGAGGTATAATCCCTATAAATAAGGAAACTGGTATCAGAGTATTTAATGGCTTCAGTAATATCAAATATTAACTACTACCATACTTAATCCATATAATTATTACGAATATTAATAATAATGAGAAATTTTTAATACTTATCAATTTTGACTTTGTTGCTTTCAAAATAATCAATAGATTAAATACAAATTATATATATGTAAACTTATTTGATTTGCTTTTATATTGTGAGATATTTACGGAAACAACAAATCAACTTAATACAATTAAATAAAAACAAATCATCATTTAGTTTAGATTTTCAATATTTCCTTAACAAAATTATAGTAATTAGTTATGATTAGTATAGATGGAAAGAATAAAAAACGCATAAATTATATATATGTAAAGTTGTAAACTAATTTACAGAAAATATGTATTGTATATCCCACATCGACTAAATATTTTGGAATATGGTTGATAATCACTATAAATATATGACTAATATATTTTGAGTACAAATGAGCAGGAAGCTTGATTTATCAGGTATCCAAATTTAACAGTTTAATTTGGTTCTATATTTGAATATTTTTAAACTTTTAAAAGTAAACATAAAATAATATATTTACGTTTTTTAAAAAGTTTAAGATATTATAGAATGTTTAAATTATTATAAATATTTGAACTCCATCAAAAGTTTAAAATATTATAATATATTGAAAGTCTATAAAATATGTAAGTAAAATTTTTAAAATATATAAAAGTTTGAGCTAAACCCGTTAAAACATGTATTTTTATGAAACTATAAATTAAATTGAGTTGTTTACAATTTTGCTGAGATTTGATATATCAAATATTAACTTCTAAATAATAACCTAAATATACCTAATCTCACTATAAATACAATGGTTTTTTAACCATTGAAATATCTCAGACTAAAATTTAACAAGCAACTTCTCCTCTTTTGACGACAAACCAAAATAAAGAAAAACTCATCCTCTTACAAACCTACTATCCGATATTGCGGTGTGTCTATCCTTTTACAAAACTACTATCCGATATTGCGGAGTGTCTATTTTCTTACAAAACTACTATCCAATATTGCGGTGTGTATGTTTTTGAGAAAAGCTACATTCTACAAACTACATTCTACAAACTACTTACTCTATTAGGATTTTCAATTTACTATATAACCCCAAATATACAAATAAACACTATATAAACAAAGAAAATAAGTCAAAATAAAAAACTACATTACAAAAATGTAAATTACAAAAAAAAAACTAACTAACAAAATATATAATCCCGTGCTATTGCACGGGGTATCACCTAGTTATTATTATTATCAATGACTTTGAAATATAATGTAGAAGGTTGATTCTATTCATTCTCATAGGACAAGTATTTATACAGAGGAAGTATTCCTTTTATGATAGATTCGTATCTAGCTAAGAATATTGACATAAAGATATGAACATATCGTAATAGACTTGTTGTATAAAGTGGTTAATAAGTGAAGAGTGATCTACTTATAGATGATGGCGTAGGGAAATCAAAATTTGTTAAGGAAAAGATTTTGTATGAATATGATTGAAAGGACCGACTTTTTTTTTTTAAATAATAAATAATAAATATAATATAGTAAATAAACTATAACTAGTTGTCCCATACTCACTAGCCACCTAACCACAATCACAATCATCAGCGGAATAACCAATCTCAATATCCAATAAATATCCAATGATATAACCAATAAATATAACATCAACAATATCCAATAATCAAATAACATGAAACATAGAACCAGCAACCTAGCAATGTTCTAATGACCCAACTCTAGCAACCTAGCAATGCCAGACAACATCAAACCGAGTCCCTAGAACATCCTCCTCTTCATTGCCTTGATTCCATGATCACACTTTGCCTTTTTGCACCACAAACACATATTGCAATGCATGAGTATTTTATAAACACTCAGTAAGGCAATCCTCCCATCTACTGGGCTATACACACAAGCAATAGAGTATCTCTAACCATCATACAACAATCAACAAACAACAAGTAACAAACCAGGACTCTGCATCGACCGACACCAACATGCATCGACCGACACCACATGGGGATGCATCGACCGACACAGAAGCTGCATCGACCGATGCAAGTTACACTTGCATTGACCGACACTCAATCTGCATCGACTGACACATGCTCGACATAACACAAAAACCCTAGAGTTTTACGCGCCGTCCTTGCACTTGCATCGACCGACGCAAGATATGCATCGACCGATGCAATGCCGAGCATCGTGTTTCCCCGAAGCTTCTCGCCGGATCTTCGTTCCTACAAACACAAAACTCGATCCCAAGCCACAAGAAAGCTTCATAACGTCCATAGCAACAATCTAACAAGTCTAACATCACACAACAAGCAGATTAAAGAGTTCTCTAGCTTAGATAAGCCATGGTCCTGCACTGACCTTTGCCAAGACGAATCTGAACCTCAAACAAACAATAGAAACCTCCTAGCAAGCTCCTACAACGTTCTAAGCCTCGGATCTCACCAGGAAACGCCACAACTCTCCAAAAATCTCCAAGAACTCACAAGAACTTTTTCCTCTCTTCTGTTTCTCTCAAGAACAACCAAAAATCGGCTAATGCGACAAAAGAGTCGATTGCACACGATTTAGGGGTTTCCTAGCCCCAAAATGCAGCGTTTAACTCAAGTCAAAACGCAGAAACTTGAACCTGCATCGACCGATGAAACATCTGCATCGACCGATGCAATCCCCAAACCGGGATTTTGGTTCACGGATGTTACAATTCTCCCCAACCAATCTAGATTCGTCCTTGAATCTCGAACATCCATCAGCCAAGGACTCCCGTGCAACCGTCTTCATGGCCCGCACTCCTCCGACCGATCTACAGAAGGTCACCTCTAGGCGATAGACTCACGCTCCAGGCGTCATTTTCTCTCGACTTTTTGGACTTTCCTTTACTCATAGGCCTAAACCTTGAGTTGTTATTGGCTCCTGATCAGGCCTAAACCCGCATGCCATAATATATAAGGAAAAGTCCAAACTCGTCTCTCGGGTTGCCACCCTACAGCGCGCCCCCGGATCGTCATCCGAAGTCGATATACCAACCATACTCCCAAGACACAAAGTCTCTGAATATGGCAGTACTAGAAGAACCTAAGTCCTCCAAGAGTCGCGAGCAAACGATTATGAACACGTCTGAGTCCTATCCCTATCCAGGTTTCCTTCTGTGGCTCGCGTAAAACATCTCAATGTCCTACCAACCACATATCCCCTCACTGGAATACCTCATGACCACTCAAGGATCATATACATGCCACAAGGGCCGCCACAAAGGCCAAACAAAATATCCTAAAGAGGACCGCCACCAAGGCCAAACAAAATGTCCTAAAGAGGACCGCCACCAAGGCCAAACAAATGTCCTAAACAGGACCGCAACCAAGGCCAAACAAATGTCCTAAACAGGGCCGCGACCAAGGCCAAACAAATGTCCTAAACAGGACCGCCACCAAGGCCACTCATCCCGATGGACCGTCACAAAGACCATCTGTCCCGAAGGACCGCCTAAACAGGCACTCTGGCTAAACAGCCCGCCACAAAGGCCACACAGTTGGCTAAACAGCCCGCCACAAAGGCCACACAATGGCTAAGCAGCCCGCCACAAAGGCCACACATGGCTAAACAGCCCGCCTCAAAGGTCACACAATGTCTAAAAAGACCGCCACACATAGGCACACTGACACGAAAGTCCGCCACTAAGGCCACACAAGCCCCTCCAAAGCTCTTCACCGCTAAAATGGACAAATTCTAACTCCCGTAAAACTTTCCATATTTAGCACTTCCCATTTTTGGAAACTTTCCACTTTTGAAAACTTCTATTTCAAGAAACTTGCCTCCAAAACCCTGCCTCACAGAAACTTTGTACCCCGAGCACCACCTCATCTTGTTACTGAGTCGCACAACCAACCACCCCAAGCGACCGAGTAAACAAGAGAGATGGGCTGGAATACTCCATTTCCGCTCCAGCCACGGATTACAGATGGGACCAGGCTAAACAAGGTCAAGTCACGGCTTGCTTCTCATACCACTTCTTGAACCTTGCCTTCATTTTCGCCTCAGGCTCCCAAGTCTGCTCCTTAACACCATCACAGTCCCAAAGGATTCTCATTAAAGGTATTTTCTTCTTCCGAAGTTCTTTGATCCTCCTCCCGAGAACCCTCACTGGTCTCACCTCCAATGTCATGTTTGGCTGAAGATCCTGAGGAATCTTAGCCAACACCTACTCACCCTCACGGAGACACTTCCGCAACATAGAC
>NC_025696.1:26851597-26852244 GCF_000633955.1 Camelina sativa
TTAGTGCCCATCTCTGCCTGAAATGCCTTCCAGAACACCGAAGTGAACTTAGAATCCCTGTCAGACACAATGCTCGCTGGCACCCCATGCAATCTGACTATCTCTCTCACATACTTCTTAGCCAAGACCGCTGCTCCATCAGTCTTCTTAATGGCCAGAAAATGTGCTGACTTAGTCAACCGGTCCACAATGACCCAAATAGCATCAAACGTCCTGGACACTGGCAAACCCACCATGAAATCCATAGTAATCATATCCCACTTCCACTCAGGAATGGTAAACTCTTCAGCAAACCGCCAGGAACTTGATGCTCAGGCTTCACTAGCTGACACACATCGCACCTCGAGACCCAACTAGCTACATCCTTCTTCATCGCGACCCAGTGATAGTACCTCTTGAGATCACGGTACATCTTAGTCGCTCATGTATAAATAAAAAACCTGCTCGCATGAGCCTCTCTCAGGATCTCCTGTCTCAACTCCTCATCCTTGGGCACACAAACTCGACCGTGCACCAAGATAGTACCATTATCTGAGACCTGATACTCTGAATCCACATCCTTTGAGGCATTCACCAGCCCCAAATCCTTCTCCTGAGCCAACCACACCCTACTCAGAAGATCTGCTCTATCAACTGCTTCCAAACCC
>NC_025696.1:26852983-26862437 GCF_000633955.1 Camelina sativa
GTTCTCCCTGCTCAGGCAAAGCCAACACTGGCGTAGTAGTCAACATCTCCTTAAGGCTTTCAAAGCCCTCCTCACACTTCTGTGACCAAACAAAAGGAACATCCTTCCCTGTCAACTTAGTCATAGGGCGTGCTCTACTTGCAAAACCCTGCACAAACCTCCTATAGTAACCTGCCAAACCAAGGAACTCATAAAACCCATACCCTCGTCCTTCTTCTACTCTTACAACACCGACGCTCCCCACGGTGAAGTNTATAAAGATATGATCTCCAAATCTTCAGGGCAAAAAATACAGCAGCCATCTCCAAATCATGAGTAGGATAGTTGCCCTCATGTTTCCGCAACTGCCGCGAAGCATAGGCAATCACCTTCCCATGCTGCATCAACACACACCCCAAACCAACTCTAGATGCATCAGTATAAACCACATAGGGTTCTCCCTGTTCAGGCAAAGCCAACACTGGCGTAGTAGTCAACATCTCCTTAAGGCTTTCAAAGCCCTCCTCACACTTCTGTGTCCACACAAAAGGAACATCCTTCCCTGTCAACTTAGTCATAGGGCGTGCTCTACTTGCAAAACCCTGCACAAACCTCCTATAGTAACCTGCCAAACCAAGGAACTCATAAAACCCATACCCTCGTCCTTCTTCTACTCTTACAACACCGACGCTCCCCACGGTGAAGTTATAGGACAAAAGAATCCCATGCTCAACAAATCCTCTGGTTACGTCCTCAGCTCTACTAGACTAATAATCAAGTATGCCGACATCGACTCACCGCCACCTGAATATCAACCTTCTTGTTCGTCCAAGAATCTCTTGTAACTTGCCTCTTAGGGAAACTTCCACAAGATAGCTTATTTCAGAAATGGCTTTTCCACTTGGCAATCCTCCACAGGAAATCATCAATACGAGCGTAATAAAACAAACAAGTACCATACGTTCGCATATTCTGATTCTCCGCGTCGAATGCTTTGCAAGCCGCCAACTCAACCCACTTGACTTGTTTTCCCCCAGCAAGCTTACCAAAACCTTGAACCTCGCAATCCCTGTCAATCTCCAATGAACTTCATCCACCATCGTCGCAACGATTAGTTTATCCTGCCATGAAGGCTTCTCGTGAAACTTATGTACCAGGCAACCATGCCCTTGCCGGCCCATACCTACTGCAGCTCCCCTTCCCGGGACTCCAGCACCACCGGCCACACGATCCTGGCGCATCAGTCACACATTCATGACCGCTCCGGTCATAAAATTCTTGGCCCACCGGCCAACACAACTAAAATTCAAGATTAAACCACCATCAATTCTCGAGGTCTACATCCCGTCATTATGTTTATACTCCCGTCCTAGGCATTGCTTGCTCCAAACTCCACCCTTAGGTCGCAACCTTCAGGCCCTACTGATCTCACTCTCTGACTAGCGTCTTTGAGTTATACCGTCTCACTCTTGGACCACAATCCTCAAGATCTCGGTATCAGGGGAACTACTCATCCCCTCAGGGAAACATCTTCCCCTCTGCCACTCTTGGAGCCCTCAGCCCCTCGAGCTATCGGTATTCAGGGGAATTCACCATCCCCTCAGGAGCAACAATCCTCAACGATTATAAACATCTCTCGACAAAAAATACCTCCTGTGGTCCGAGTATAACATTGCAATGTTACACCTGCCCACTCAACTTCTAATATCCAACTGGATTAACCACCAAACAGGGAAATATCTGCTCCAACTGCATACGTCCACTTATCCGCCTCTCTAGGCCCGATACCTCTTGAGAATAATCTCATACCGGTCATCTACAACTAGTCATCCTCTTAATATAAGAAGGAAAGTCCTCAACATCCGTAGCCCTCGGCTGCACCCCGCCACATGCGGTACAACTGGAGCCTGCACTGGTACCCCTCTCGGTAACCGCTCCAACAACACGCCAACAGATCCACCAAGCGATCATCTCGACCCTGGGCTCCACCTGCTGCAACCCCACACTTGGGTCCCCAGCATCCCGGCATTCTCACCGGCTAACCCTCTCTGGTCCCTCCTGATACGCTTGCGACCCTCTGACGTACCTCCTCGTGGAACTCTGGACCACACACTCGCTGGCCTCGGGACCCACCCTACCATGACCACGACCATGTCCCCGTCCACGACCAATAACTCAAACACCTTTAACCACTGCACTTCCAAGAACAGAGGCTAACAAACAGAAACACAAACTCACCGTGGAATCACACTGTAGGCTCGAAGAGAATGTTCTAGGACTCCATGCCACACACAATCGAGTAACTCACATAATCAATCAAGACATGCAATCCCAAACATCACAACAAAAACCTAGTGAACCCAAACCTAGAACCGTAAGGGCTCTGATACCAAAATGAAAGGACCGACCTTTTTAAAAAAAAAATAATAATAAATAATAAATATAATATAGTAAATAAACTACAACTAGTGGTCTCATACCCACTAGCCACCTAACCACAATCACAATCATCAGCGGAATAACCAATCTCAATATCCAATAAATATCCAATGATATAACCAATAAATATAACATCAACAATATCCAATAATCAAATAACAGAAAACATAGAACCATCAACCTAGCAATGTTCTAATGACCCAATTCTAGCAACCTAGTAATACCAGACAACATCAAACCGAGTCCCTAGAACATCCTCCTCTTCATTGCCTTGATTCCACGATCACACTTTGCTTTTACCTGCACCACAAACACCTATTGCACTGCATGAGTATTTTATAAACACTCTGTAAGGAAATCCTCCCATCTACTGGGCTATACACACAAGCAATAGAGTATCTCTAACCATCATACAACAATCAACAAACAACAAGTAACAAACCAGGACTCTGCATCGACCGACACCAACATGCATCGACCGACACTACATGGAGATGCATCGACCGACACAGAAGCTGCATCGACCGATGCAAGTTACACTTGCATCGACCGACACCCAATCTGCATCGACCGACGCATGCTCGACATAACACGAAAACCCTAGAGTTTTACGCGCCGTCCTCGCACTTGCATCGACCGATGCAATGCCGAGGATCGTGTTTCCCCGAAGCTTCTCGCCGGATCTTTGTTCCTACAACCACAAAACTTGATCCCAAGCCACAAGAAAGCTTCCTAACGTCCATAGGAACGATCTAACAAGTCTAACATCACACAACAAGCAGATTAAAGAGTTCTCTAGCTTAGATAAGCCATGGTCCTGTACTTACCTTTGTCAAGACGAATCTGAACCTCAAAAAAACAATAGAAACCTCCTAGTAAGCTCCTACAACATTCTAAACCTCAGATATCACCAGGAAACGCCACAAATCTCCCAAAATCTCCAAGAACTCACAAGAACTTTTTCCTCTCTTCTGTTTCTCTCAAGAACGACCAAATATCGGCTAATGAGACAAAAGAGTCGATTACACACGATTTAGGGGTTTCCTATCCCCAAAACGCAGTGTTTAACTCAAGTCAAAACGCAGAAACTTGAACCTACATCGACCGATGCAACATCTGCATCGACCAATGCAACATCTGCATCGACCGATGCAATCCCCAAACCGGGATTTCGGTTCACGGATGTTACAATGATGATCGGTGGGATAAGGTGTTTTATATTATCGATTTCACAAGACCTATATATGATATGATTAAAATGTGTTACACTTATAAGCAATGCCTTAACTTGGTATAAGAGATGTGTGGTTCATGGTTGAGATGGTTAAGTGCCTAAATTTAGCATTTGCTATGATGTTGTTTGTGATATTATAGTGGCTCGTTGAGCAAAAAATAACACTCCCCTACATTCTTTGTTACCTTTGGGAATTTTTATTCTTTATCCAACAGGCCACTAGGATACCATAAACAACATCATAGAAGACGTTAAATTCAGACACTTAACGTTCTTATTTGTTGTATATCACTTCACCCTCTAAAGTCATGGGATCATCTCATATACCAAGTGAAAGACATGGCTTATCAGTGCTACAAAATCTAATCATATCCTATATAGGTCTTGTGAATTAATAATATAAGACACATTATCTCACCAATCATCATCCTAAATCTTCTCCTTAACTAAGTTTACTTTCCCTACATCATCATCTCTATATGTATACCACTTTTAACTTATTACGAAGGATTGGAGGCTGGTTTTGATAAGTTTGGTTTTGATAAGTTTTCTTCTTTTAATCATCAGAATAATAAAGCAAAATGACTATCATCCATTAGAAGCAATTTAAGAGGGGAAAACTTACTAAAGATTCCTAATCTAATGTTGTGGTTCATGAAAAATTTTTGGATTGCGAGAACATCCCCATGAACTGTTGTTTCCAACGGTCGTTCAACCTTTTCATTCACTAGTACGTTCTTACAAAGAGAGATGTATCACCTTTTATTCCAAGCAAAATTAGCTTTAACTTTATAATACGAACTTCATTGACACTCCACTAAAAAAAATAATACTTAAATTTCCTAGTTTCTCTACTTTAGTCACATAATTCCACAGTCGAACTTCGTCACTTTTTTTTTTCTTTTTGATGATAAACCCTATCGGCTGTCTGGTCAGCTTAGGTAGAAACCAATTGGACCAAGGCCCAACTGATAGATTTTTCACACAGCTGTGATTTTTGTTTCCAGAATGGATCAAACCTGGAATAGTTCCTTTCAACCTTTCTCCAATTCTCCTTTACCACTGGACTTTCATCACTTTAAATTGAAGAATAAGTAGATTCATTTCTAGCAGTACTACCAAAATTCTCTTTCCTTGAGAATTGTTTATCAGATCAAACAACATAATATTAAATTAATTAAAATTGAGCAAAAACGGAAAAGAAGGAAAAGTAAACAAACGATCACATGACCATCGACAACGATGAGTATCTATGGACTATGGGGCTATTATATATTAACTTATTAATCTTGATCTATATATGCTACACGGAAACAATAATTATTGGGCCGCATATGGGCTGCAGTTTGTGTCTAATGTGTATAACTTGCTCGGCAAGTCTTGTGTAGGGTTTCTTAGAGATTGAGTCGTGTATATAAACATTGTAACGCCGTTGATTAATAAACACACACACAAGACAATATGCCGTGAGAGTAAGATCTGTATCAGCTCGCAATAAAATGTCGTGACCAATCGAGCCTTTAAGATAACGAACCACCTGTAACGCAGCATCCCAATGTGCCTCAAGAGGAACTTTCATTAACCGAGACAAGATGTGTATAGGATAAGTAAGCTCCGGACAGGTAACCTTTAAATAGATTAAACGACCAACTAGTCGCCAGTAGCGCATGGGATCCGATAGTAGAGGACTGGAGTCAAGACCAAGTTTATGGTTCTGATCCATAGGAAGCTTAGAAGGCATGGCCGCTTGGAGTCCGGATTCCGCGACGATATCAAGCAAATACTTGCGTTGAGATAAGAAAATACCTTCCATACTAGGAGCAACTTCAATACCAAGAAAATACTTAAGCTTCCCCAGATACTTCATGTGAAAACACCGGCTCAAATACTCCTTAAACTGGGTCAAAGACGGTAAGTGATTACCACAAATAATAAGATCGTCGACGTAAACAAGAACACGCAAGTCTACATCGCGTCTGGTCATAATGAACAAGGAACACTCTGCATAAGATTCCTCAAAACCATATTCCAACAAAGCATTCGCCAACTTAGCTAACCAATACCTCGGTGCTTGCTTAAGCCCATACAAAGATTTATGTAAACGACAAACTTTATTTGGATGTTTGTGATGGAAACCCATAGGCAACTGCATATAAACTTCTTCTTCAAGATCTCCGTGAAGAAACACATTATGCACATCCATCTGATGGACCTCCCATCCTTTAGATGAAATAATTTGCATGAGACCTCGAACTGTAGACATTTTAGCAACATGAGCAAAAGTCTCCTCAAAATCACGGCCAGCAACTTGTCGATTGCCAAGAACCACAAGACGAGCTCTATATCGCTCAATAGTCCCATCCGTATTATACTTGATTTTATACACCCATTTATTTCCAAGAGCTTTCTTTCCTAGAGGTAAATCGACAATGCTCATTGTATTGTTAAGCTCGAGTGCATCGACTTCACTAACCATGGCATTATTCCACCGATCGTCTTGCACAACATCGCTAAAACAAGAGGGTTCTATACCCGTAGTAACGACTGCAAGAAAAGCACAATGTGGAGAAGAGAATAAATCATCAGCAATATATAGTGTGTGAGAGGATACTTTGTGTTACCTGAACCCGTAGACGAGGACTCGATAATGAGAGGAGAGGGGAGAGTGTGATGGGTATTATCAGCAACACAAGCGGAATATGTGACGTAACCGGTTAATCTGGTCGAGGGAAACTTTGCTCTTTTCCCTTTGCCTAAATCGTCATCCTCATCGGGAGAAGTAGCAGCAACGACAGTTGATGGACCAGTGTCAACAACATCAGGTGTAGGAGATTCTTGAACAATAGCAACATCATCATCACAAACAACGACATCATCGGAGGGCCGTGAGTTTATAGTAGAAGATTCATCACGTAGCGGAAGCGGAGAAAATGGAACCAGATCACGACAAACATCAGAGGAAGAGACTTCCTCAGGTTTGTGAGTCACCGGAGGAGTAGTAGTCGGAGAAGCAGAGTCTAAAGTCACGGAGCTGCTACTCCCCCTGTCACCGTGTAACACCCGCAAACCAATTTTTGGTAAATTGGTAAGGGTGTCGATCGACACCTTCTCGTGAGGCATCGATCGACACCAGTTGTGGCCGGTTTGGTCGGTTCGTTTTTAATTGTCCGGTTTGCGTGGTTGGTTTAGGGAATCCCTAAATCGAGTGTAAAAGAGGGAAAACGACCCAAGGTCGTGTTTTTTGTCTGTATTCGCCGTTTTTGAGAGAAAAACAAAGAGAGAGTGTTCTTGAGCTTTTGGGAAGAGATTGAGAGATTCCTTGCTGTTCTTGGGAGATCTAAGGCTGGGAAGGTGTTAGAAGCTTGCTAGGAGTGAGGGAATTCGTTCTTGTTGGTCAGAATCTTCTTGAAAGAGGTGAGTGCATGACCATGGCTTATCTAAGCTAAGATCTCTAGATTTTATGTGATTTGGTGCTTATGTGGTTGTTTCTTTGAGTTCTCTATGGTATTTCGTCGCTGTTTTGGCTGGGTTTGGCTTCTGGGAATGCGTGGAGCGGATTGGAGAAGATTGGAGGCGAGATTCGGAGTTTTTGATCGAAGGAAATCGCTGCTCGGCAATGGTGTCGGTCGACACCAGTTGGGGTGTCGGTCGACACCAACGCGAGGACGGCTCGAGACTTTGGCGAGTGTCGATCGATGCCATGTGGAGGTGTCGGTCGACACAAACTAGGGTTTTCGGGAGTGTCGGGCAGGGTGTCGGTCGACACCAGTATGGTGTCGGTCGACACCAGATTGTCAATGTGGATCGCCACCATCTGGTGTCGGTCGACACCCTTCTTTCAGCTACGACGGATTGCTGTGTGCTTTGTATAATGTCTGGTTTGTTTTATTGATTGTTGTTTGTGGCATGTAGAGATCTTATTGCTTGTGTGTATAGTCCAGTAGATGGGAGGATTGCCTCACTGAGTGTTTATCAAATACTCATGCATCTCAATTTGTGTTTGTGGTGCAGGTAAAGGAAAAGTGTGATCGTGGAATCAAGGCAATGAAGAGGAGGATGTTCTAAGGACTCGATTGGATGTTGTCTGGCATTGTTAGGTTGCTAGAGTTGGGTCATTAGAAACATTGCTAGGTTGCTGGTTCCTTGTTTCTTGTTGTTTAGTATTGGGATATTGCCTTTGCTATAATATTGGTTTGTTATTGGTTATTATTGGATATTGATTAGGCCTGGGCAAAAAAACCGGACCCGAAAACCCGAACCAGAACCGACCCAAAAATATAGACCCGAATCCGAACCCGGAACCGGTAGAATACCCTACTGGGTCCTAATCTCCTAAACCCGAAGAACCGGAACCGAACCCGAAACCGAACCGAAAACCGAATGGGTATCCGATAAACCCGAAATAAAATAATATACATAAAATACTAGTTATATTTTTATTTATTTATAACATAGTTATTCAAAGTTACAACTTAAAATTCAAAAATAGTAGTTCTTCCTAGATCAAAATACTCAAAATAACCAAAATTATATTGAAATGTTTAGCTATATTTTTTAAAAAATTATATTGAAATGTTTAGCTATATTTTATTTTAATATTTAACATTAAAATTTTTGGGTAATCGGGGTAAAATTCAAGTTATCGGATAAAATTTCGAGTAATCGGGTACAAACAAACCCGAACCCGGATGTTATCCGATTTTTTCGGGTATTTATAGGTTCTGAAATTTTAGACCCGAACCGACCCGAACCCGGTAAGACCCAAACCGAATCCGAACCGAACCCGAACCGATATTTTCTGTTTACCCTATTGGGTCCTAAACTCCTCTACCCGGAAAACCCGAACCCGATCGGTTCCTACCCGAAACCAATCCGAGTACCCGAATGCCCAGGGCTAATATTGATTATGTTATTCCGCTGTTGTATGTGTTTGTGGTTAGGTAGCTAGTGGATATGGGACCACTAGCTGTAGTTTATTTTATTATATTTTATTTCTTATTTATTAAAAAATAAAAAAAAGGTCGGTCGTTTCATTTTGGTATCAGAACCCTTACGGTTCTAGGTTTGGGTTTAGGGTTTAGGGTTTAGGGTTTAGGGTTTAGGATTCTGTTGTAGATGTTTGGGATTTGCATGCTTGATTGATTATGTGAGTTAGTCAATTGTGTGTGGCATGGAGTCCTAGAACATCCTCTTCGAGCCGAGTGTGTGATTCCACGGTGAGTTTATGTTTCTGTGTTATAATAGAAATTGTTTGCTTAGCCTTCTGTTCATGGTAGTGCAGATGGTTAGAGAGGATGCTTTGGCTGGTCAAGGTTGTGGACGCGGACGTGGTCGCGGATGTGGTCGTGGTAGGGGCAGAGCCCCAGTGGTTAGTGAGACCGAGGACCAGAGTGTGACAGCTGAGGGTGTTGGCGAGTCGCAGGGTGTTCCGGGGGATTTCCTGAGTTTGACAGGAGGGGGCGGTGTTGATGCTCCAGTGGCCGGTGATGCTAGGGTCCCGGGTGTGGGGGTCCCAGCGGGTGGAGTCCCTGGTGTTGACGTTGCGGCTTTGCTAGCACAGGTGTTAGAGCGGTTACCACCAGTGGTACCGGCTCAGGCTCAGGTAGTGCCACCAGTGGTGGCGGAGGAGCGGCAGCCAGTGGCTGCGGATGCGGGGGTCCATGCTCGTTATCTCAGCATGTTGACAGAGATTGGTCGGTTGCGTACTAGGCAGTTTTTGGGAGGTGTAGATCCTACCGCTGCGGATGCGTGGAGGACGAGAGTGGAACGTAACTTCCATACTCTGAGATGTCCTGAGGAGTT
>NC_025696.1:26863903-26865363 GCF_000633955.1 Camelina sativa
CAGGACCTCGGGTATGTTATCACTGTAGGGAGACAGGGCACATCAGGCCTTTTTGTCCCAAGTTGCAGCCGGCAGCAGTGGCAGCGTTGCAGCAGGTGCAGCCTGGAGGTCAGCAGGTGGCACAGATTGAGCAGGTGCCAAGAGTTTACGCGACAGCTGAGACTGGTGGAACCAGTGCCGGGGCGATCACAGGTTCAGATTGTATATGTTTCCGGTGATTAAGTGTTAGGTTCTCAACACATGAGGTTTGTGTAGGGACCTTGTTGGTGGGCGGGTTTAAGTCCCACGTTATGTTTAATTCAGGAGCTTCGCATAGCTTCATTACTCAAGAGTGTGCAGTGTGCGGGGATCAGCGGGGATCCTGGAGAGTGTGCGGGGATCAGCGGGGATCCTGGAGAGCGTGCAGGAGTTGTCAGAGTTACGGGAGGCGAGTTTCTGAGAGTGATTGGACGAGCCAGAGGAATTGATATTCAGATCGCAGGAGAGTCATGGCCAGCAGATTTGCTTATCAGTCCAGTGGAGCTGTATGATGTTATTCTCGGGATGGATTGGTTGCATCGGCATAGGGTGCATTTGGATTGCCATCGGGGTTGAGTTGAGTTTGAGCGTTCAGGAGGGAAGTTGGTATTCCAGGGTATTAGACCGACTTCGGGGAGTCTCGTGATCTCAGCCATTCAGGCTGGGAAGATGATCGAGAAGGGCCGTGAGGCTTATTTGGTTACTATATCTATGCCAGAGTCAGTGGGGAAGTCTACGGTTAGCGGTATTCCGGTAGTAGAGGAGTTTGAGGATGTGTTTCAGTCTTTGCAGGGATTACCACCATCTCGGTCGGACCCTTTCACCATTGAACTGGAACCAGGGACGATGCCGTTATCCAAGGCTCCTTACAGGATGGCTCCAGCAGAGATGGCAGAGCTGAAGAAGCAGCTAGAGGATTTATTGAGTAAGGGATTCATCCGTCCTAGTGTATCACCGTGGGGAGCGCCGGTGTTGTTTGTGAAGAAGAAGGATGGGAGTTTCAGGTTGTGTATTGATTATCGGGGTTTGAACCGGGTCACTGTGAAGAACAAGTATCCTCTTCTTAGGATCGATGAGTTGTTGGATCAGTTGAGGGGTGCTACTTGGTTCTCTAAGGTGGATCTAGCGTCGGGTTATCATCAGATACCGATAGATGAGGCAGATGTAAGGAAGACTGCTTTCAGGACGAGGGATGGGTATTATGAGTTTGTGGTTATGCCCTTCGGGTTGACTAACGCACCAGCAACGTTTATGAGGTTGATGAACAGTGTGTTTCAAGAGTTTCTGGATGTATCTGTCATCATTTTCATCGACGATATTCAGGTTTATTCTAAGAGTCCTGAAGAGCATGCAGTGCATTTGAGGGCAGTTATGGAGAAGCTGCGGGAGCAGAAGTTGTTTGCTAAGTTGAGCAAGTGCAGTTTTTGGCAGCGTGAGATGGG
>NC_025696.1:26867080-26892723 GCF_000633955.1 Camelina sativa
TCTCTGGTAGGGGAGATCAGTGCTTTGAGCTTATGCGCTGTTTCACAGGAACCGTTGGGTTTGGAAGCAGTAGATAGAGCAGATCTTCTGAGTAGAGTGCGGTTGGCTCAGGAGAAGGATTTGGGGCTGGTGAATGCCTCTAAGGATGTGGATTCAGAGTATCAGGTCTCAGATAATGGTACTATCTTGGTGCACGGTCGGGTTTGTGTGCCCAAGGATGAGGAGTTGAGACAGGAGATTCTGAGAGAGGCTCATGCGAGCAAGTTGTCCATTCATCCAGGAGCGACTAAGATGTACCGTGATCTCAAGAGGTACTATCATTGGGTCGGGATGAAGAAGGATGTAGCTAGTTGGGTTTCGAGGTGTGATGTGTGTCAGCTAGTGAAGGCTGAGCATCAGGTTCCTGGCGGGTTACTGAAGAGTTTACCCATTCCTGAGTGGAAGTGGGATATGATCACCATGGATTTTGTGGTAGGATTGCCAGTGTCACGGACCTTTGATGCTATTTGGGTCATTGTGGACCGATTGACTAAGTCTGCACATTTTCTGGGCATTAAGAAGACTGATGGAGCAGCGGTCTTGGATAAGAAGTATGTGAGAGAGATAGTCAGATTGCATGGGGTGCCAGCGAGCATTGTGTCTGATAGAGATTCTAAGTTCACTTCGGTGTTCTGGAAGGCATTTCAGGCGGAGATGGGCACTAAGGTGCATATGAGTACAGCTTATCATCCCCAGACTGATGGACAGTCTGAGAGGACTATCCAGACACTGGAGGATTTGCTGAGGATGTGTGTGTTGGATTGGGGTGGCCATTGGGCAGATCACCTGAACCTGGTTGAGTTTGCTTACAGCAACAGTTATCAAGGGAGTATTAAGATGGCTCCTTATGAGGCTTTGTATGGGAGGCCATGTCGTACACCATTATGCTGGACTCAGGTGGGGGAGAGGAGCATGTTTGGTGCTAGTTTTGTTCAGGAGACCTCAGAGAAGATTCGGGTTCTCAAGCTGAACATGAAGGAGGCTCAGGATAGGCAGAGGAGTTATGCTGATAGGAGGAGGAGAGATCTTGAGTTTCAGGTAGGAGACAGAGTGTACCTCAAGATGGCCATGTTGCGGGGTCCGAACAGGTCATTGTCAGAGACTAAGTTGAGTCCGAGGTATATGGGTCCATTCAGAGTGATTGAGCGGGTTGGACCAGTGGCATATAGATTGGAGTTACCTGAGGTGATGCGTGCATTCCATAAGGTTTTCCATGTGTCTATGTTGCGGAAGTGTCTCCGTGAGGGAGAGCAGGTGTTGGCTAAGATTCCTGAGGATCTTCAGCCTAACATGACTTTGGAGGCGAGACCAGTGAGGGTTCTCGAGAGGAGGATCAAGGAACTTCGGAAGAAGAAGATTCCTTTGATGAGAGTCCTGTGGGACTGTGATGGTGTTGAGGAGCAGACTTGGGAGCCTGAGGCAAAGATGAAGGCAAGGTTCAAGAAGTGGTATGAGAAGCAAGCCGCGACTTGAGCTTGTTTAGCCTGGTCCCATCTGTAATCCGTGGCTGGAGCGGGAATGGAGTATTCCAGCCCATCTCTCTTGTTACTCGGTCGCTTGGGGTGGTTGGTTGTGCGACTCAGTAACAAGATGAGGTGGTGTTGGGGTACAAAGTTTCCGTGAGGCGGGGTTGTGAAGGAAAGTTTCCTGAAGGAGAAGTTTCCAAAAGTGGAAAGTTTCGAAAAATGAAAAGTGCTAAATATGGAAAGTTTTATGGGAGTTAGAATTTGTCCTTTTTAGCGGTGGAGAGCCTTAAAGGGGGCTTGTGTGTGGCCTTAGTGGCGGAGTTTTGAGTCAGTGTGCCGTGTGCGGCGGTCTTTTTAGACAATGTGTGGTCTTTGTGACGGGCTTTTTAGCCAGAGTGTCCTTGTGACGGTCCTCTTTAGGACATTTGTGTGGCCTTGGTGGCGGTCCTTTTTAGGACATTTGTTTGGCCTTTGTGGCGGGCTGTTTAGCCAGAGTGTCTTTGTGACGGTCCTTCGGGACAGATGGTCTTTGTGGCGGGCTTTTTAGCCAGAGTGCCTTGGTGGCGGTCCTCTTTAGGACATTTGTTTGGCCTTGGTGGCGGTCCTCTTTAGGACATTTGTTTGGCCTTGGTGGCGGTCCTCTTTAGGACATTTGTTTGGCCTTGGTGGCGGTCCTCTTTAGGACATTTGTTTGGCCTTGGTGGCGGTCCTCTTTAGGACATTTGTTTGGCCTTGGTGGCGGTCCTCTTTAGGACATTTGTTTGGCCTTGGTGGCGGTCCTCTTTAGGACATTTGTTTGGCCTTGGTGGCGGTCCTCTTTAGGACATTTGTTTGGCCTTGGTGGCGGTCCTCTTTAGGACATTTGTTTGGCCTTGGTGGCGGTCCTCTTTAGGACATTTGTTTGGCCTTGGTGGCGGTCCTCTTTAGGACATTTTGTTTGGCCTTTGTGGCGGCCCTTGTGGCGTGTATATGATCCTTGTGTTGTCATGAGGTTTTCCGGTGAGGGAATATTTAGTTGGTAGGACATTGAGATGTTTTTACGCGAGCCACGGGAAGGAAACCTGGATAGGGATAGGACTCAGACGTGTTCAGAATTGTTTGCTCGCGACTCTTGGGGGACTTAGGTTCTCCTAGTACTGCCATATTCAGAGACTTTGTGGCTCGGGAGTATGGTTGGTATATCGACTTCGGATGACGATCCGGGGGCGCGCTGTAGGGTGGCAACCTGAGAGACGAGTTTGGACTTTTCCTTATATATATTATGGCATTCTGACTTCGGCCTGATGGGGAGCCATCATTTGGCATGCAGACTTAGGTCTGATGAGGAGCCAATAAAAACTCAAGGTTTAGGCCTATGAGTAAAGGAAAGTCCAAAAAGTCAAGAGCAAATGACGCCTGGAGCGTGAGTCTATCGCCTAGAGGTGACCTTCTGTAGATCGGTCGGAGGAGTGCGGGCCGTGGAGACGGTTGCACGGGAGTCCTTGGCTGATGGTTGTTCGAGATTCGAGGACGAATCTAGATTGGTGGGGGAGAATTGTAACACCCGCAAACCAATTTTTGGTAATTTGGTAAGGGTGTCGATCGACACCTTCTCGTGAGGCATCGATCGACACCAGTTGTGGCCGGTCTGGTCGGTTCGTTTTTAATTGTCCGGGTTTGCGTGGTTGGTTTAGGGAATCCCTAAATCGAGTGTAAAAGAGGGAAAACGACCCAAGGTCGTGTTTTTTGTCTGTATTCGCCGTTGTTGAGAGAAAAACAAAGAGAGAGTGTTCTTGAGCTTTTGGGAAGAGATTGAGAGATTTATTGCTGTTCTTGGGAGATCTAGACTGGGAAGGTGTTAGAAGCTTGCTAGGAGTGAGGGAATTCGTTCTTGTTGGTCAGAATCTTCTTGAAAGAGGTGAGTGCATGACCATGGCTTATCTAAGCTAAGATCTCTAGATTTTATGTGATTTGGTGCTTATGTGGTTGTTTCTTTGAGTTCTCTATGGTATTTCATCCTTGTTATGGCTGGGTTTGGCTTCTGGGAATGCGTGGAGCGGATTGGAGAAGATTGGAGGCGAGATTCGGAATTTTTGATCGAAGGAAATCGCTGCTCGGCAATGGTGTCAGTCGACACCAGTTGGGGTGTCGGTCGACACCAGTTGGGGTGTCGGTCGACACCAACGCGAGGACGGCTCGGGACTTTGGCGAGTGTCGATCGATGCCATGTGGAGGTGTCGGTCGACACAAACTAGGGTTTTCGGGAGTGTCGGGCAGGGTGTCGGTCGACACCAGTATGGTGTCAGTTGACACCAGATTGTCTGTGTCGATCGACACCATCTGGTGTCGGTCGACACCCTTCTTTCAGCTACGACGGATTGCTGTGTGCTTTGTATAATGCCTGGTTTGTTTTATTGATTGTTGTTTGTGGCATGTAGAGATCTTATTGCTTGTGTGTATAGCCCAGTAGATGGGAGGATTGCCTCACTGAGTGTTTATCAAATACTCATGCATCTCAATTTGTGTTTGTGGTGCAGGTAAAGGCAAAGTGTGATCGTGGAATCAAGGCAATGAAGAGGAGGATGTTCTAGGGACTCGATTGGATGTTTTCTGGCATTGCTAGGTTGCTAGAGTTGGGTCATTAGAAACATTGCTAGGTTGCTGGTTCCTTGTTTCTTGTTGTTTGGTATTGGGATATTGCCTTTGCTATAATATTGGTTTGTTATTGGTTATTATTGGTTATTATTGGATATTGATTATGTTATTCCGCTGTTGTATGTGTTTGTGGTTAGGTGGCTAGTGGATATGGGACCACTAGCTGTAGTTTATTTTATTATATTATATTTATTATTTATTAAAAAAAAAAAAAAGATCGGTCGTTTCACACCGGAACCGGGTTGGAATTCCCAATCACCATCGGTTAGAACCAGTGGTTCCGTGAGAGATGATGACACATCAGGCTTTTGTAAATATGGAAACACGTTCTCGTGAAACACCACATCTCGAGAGACCAAAAATTCATTGGTTGTCAAGTCACAAACCCGCCAACCTTTCTTGCCAAAAGGCTAACCAACGAATATACACCGATGACTCCGCGAGCCAAACTTGTCCTTATCGCGAGCGCGCAAATATGTATAACAAGAAGAACCAAATACACGCAGCTGGCCATAGTCTGGTTTGACACCGGTTAAAACCTCATAGGGTGATCGTCCCTTATGTAGCTTGGAAGGAGTGCGATTAATAACATATGCAGCAGTAATAACAGCCTCTCCCTAGAATAAAACCGGCAAACCAGCTTGAAATAACAGAGATCGAGCAACGTTAAGAATGTGACGGTGTTTACGCTCAACATGACCATTCTGTTGAGGTGTACCAACGCAAGAGGTCTGGTGGATAATCCCTTTACTTGCAAAAAAATTTCCCAAACAAATAAACTCTGTACTGTTATCACTACGCACCATCTTGACTTTCTTATCAAACTGACGTTCGGAATAAGCACAAAAATTTTCTATCAACCGTCGTACTTCAGACTTGGCAATAAGAAGATGCGTCGAAACAGATTGAGAAAAATCATCAACTATCGTTAAAAAATAAACGACTCCACAAGAAGAAGAAACACGGTATGGTCCCCAACATCAACATGGATTAATTCAAAACACTCCGTTGTCTTATTGATACTATCATAAAAAACATCAAGAGTTACACTTAGGACTAGGACTAGCACAATTTGAAACACCAGAAAAAACGGGTAATGAAGAAAGAAAAGAAAACGCCAGATGGCCCAACCGCTGATGCCACAAAGTCTGATCAACCGAAGCCGCCACACAAGTCACATTAGTAGTAGCCACATCCGTTAAATAGTAGACTCTATCACTCTCTTCACCGGCTTCAATCAGGGTCCTCGTGAAACGGTCATGTAAAACACAAAGAGTATCAGTAAATAACGCAAAAAAATTCTTCATTTGCTTGAGAATCTTCGAAACTGATATTAAAGAACAATTTAAGTTGGGGACATAAAGAACATCCAACAAGGATACACGATCTGTGAGATGGAGAGTGCCTTTACGATTTGAAAACGTAACACTACCATCAGCAAACCCAACCAAGCAAGATGGTGTGTCAACCAAATCAGTAAGAAGAGAAATATTTCCCATCATGTGATGAGAGGCTCCTGTATAATTGATCACATCGCCAGGAATCTTACCAGAGAGCTTATAAGGATTGCTTTTCATCTTTTCAAGAGCAACCAAGGAAAGAGCTTTCCAATGTTCAGGAGAAAAATCAGAGATAGTGATGTTAGGACTGGTAGTATAGGCAGCAACACACCACGTCCATGACCAGCTCCTCTGCCATGACCGTGACCAGCAGCAGAACCTCAGCCGCTTTTCCGAACGTTGCGTTTGGTATACCATTCCAGATATCCAACCAATTGCCAACAAAACGTCTTTTCATGGCCAGTGCGACCACAATGAGAACAGAGCAAACTACGCTCCCGACCTGAAGGTTCCACACGTTGATCCCCACTAATCAGAGCAGAAGAAAGAGAGTCAAGTTGAGCAACAAAACCAACAGCATCCTGCTGTTGTTCACGAGACCGAGCCGCCAAGATCCTCTGTTCTTCACGGATAACTCGTGAGTAACCTTGATCCAAAGCTGGAGAAGGATCAACATCAATAATCGAATGAATCACATTCGCAAACCTGGTTTCGTCAAGACCCATGACAAACTGATTCACCTTCTCCTCTTCTCTCTCTGCGGCAATCGTTGTGTAAACACCACAAGTACAACCATCACAAGAACACATCGGAAGAGGTTTGTAAGTGTATAGCTCATCCCACAAAGCTGCAAGCTTCCCGTAATAATCAATTACGGACTGTCCCTCCTGGCGACAAAGAGCGATTTGAGAACGAAGATGATTAACGTGAACTTTGTTCCCAACCGAGAACCGTTTGCGCAAATTCTCCCCAAAGATCACGAGCACTAGTGTGATACAAAACTGTGGAGCATACACGAGGTGTGATCAACGTACGCAACCACCCAACGACCACGGAATTGACCGAAGTCCATGATTCTAAATCAGAGCTATCTGCTCTGGGTCTCTTCAAGGAACCGTCAATAAAACCAGTTTCTTCTTTGCACGAAGAGCATTGAGCATCTCCAAAGCCCATTCATTGTAGTTGTCACCAGTTAACGTAACAACTGAAATCATAGCACCAGGGTTGTCCGTTGAAGACGTAGAGTACGAAGCCATCACCGTGTTTTCTCCGCTGGTTGAACCAATGGCGGCGAGAGCTCCGGTTTGTGTAACAGATTGTGTCCCTTGTGTAGTCATAACGTTGAACTTAAAAAAAAACAGAGACACCAAACAATGATAACGAAACAAAGAGATCTCCACACGAGACTTGAAAGATAAAAAAAAACAATGATCAACCGATCAAACAAAAGAGAAACGAAAGCGAAAAGACAAGATCAACTGATCGAAAAAAATTGAGAAACGAAAGATTTAGGTTTCAGGATTTTGCTCTGCTACCATGTAGAATAAAGAGAATATGTGTGTGTGTTTATTAATCAACGGCGTTACAATGTTTATATACACGACTCAATCTCTAAGAAACCCTACACAAGACTTGCCGAGCAAGTTATACACATTAGACACAAACCGCAGCCCATATGCGGCCCAATAATAATCAAAAGTCGACAGAGAAAAGAGATAAAGAGCTATTAGAATTGGGCTAGAGACACGTACTTGTTCTGGTTAGTGGTGAGTCACGTCGTCAAAGAAGAGATGAAATCGGGAATGAAAGTGAAGACGTCGATGACACACACGTGAAGAGAAGAGGTCGGTGAAGAATAGAAAGGCTATGAGTCGATTATATATAAAACCCTAGAACATGCCCTTTAATTCCTTTTTCGTTTGAGTTTTTTTTAATAGTGAAAGCAAGAGTCATAAACCCTAGTAAACGAGAAGAGAGGGTGGCTCAAAAGGATAACTTCATCTTATTATTGCTTATTACATCACATAGTTTTTATATAGACAAGCCTTAGGTTTACAAGATTGGCATTGTTCTCGGACAAGTGTCATCATTTGCAGAGGATTGCAGCTCCTAGAGGAGCGAATCTGTTCACAGTTTGGAACGCTATGTGAGCTGTAGAATAAGCTGTCTGCAATGGTTTGACTGTACGGCAAGGTGCACATGGTTCTGCTTTGTTACCGTTGCAGAGCATTTCTCGACTTAGAATCTTAATGGGCTGGACATCCTTGAAGAGGCCCACCTTCTTACCATGTTGGACCGAAACAACAAGAGCAGTGTTGTTCTGCTTTACATCCCCCCTCAAACTTTGTGTGGGCGGTGAGACTACACCAAGTTTGAACTTGAGATCATTGAACACAGGGATTGGTAAGGATTTTGTGAAGATATCTGCCAATTGATGAGCAGATGGAATGTGATAGACCGTCAGTGACCCTTCTGCAACATGTTCTCTCCCATAATGATAATATGTCTTGAAATGCTTAGACTGTTTGTGCAGAGTGGGATTTGCAGAGAGATATACCGCAGACATATTGTCACAGTACATCTCCGGGACTTGAAAAGGAGGCATGCCAATGTTCTCTAACAGATCTCTTATCCAGTTTACTTCAGCTGCAGTGTCGGATAGACAGCGGTACTCTGCTTCAGTGTAGCTTCGTGAGACTGATGGTTGACGTTTAGCCGACCAAGAAATGATATTTGTGCCAAGAAATGTGCAGAATCCTCTTATGGACCGACTAGTACTTTGACAGCCTCCCCAATCACTGTCACTGTAGGCACGTAAGGTAGAATCAATGTTTTGACTGAAAGAAAGACTATGATCAATGGTACCTTTGATGTATCGAATAATCCTTTTGAGGAGAATGAAATCTGCCACTGTGGGTGAGTGCATCCTTTGATACACCAAATTGACTGCAAATTGAATATCCGGTCTGGTCAGAGTGAGATATTGCAGTTTTCCAGCCAAACTTCTGAAAAAGTTGGATTATCGAACATGTCCTCTTGTCCTCTTGTCCTTTGACTTTCTGAAGTTCCTACGGTAGAGATGTTGCAGCAGGAGTACAATCAGTCATTCCTGCAGCAATAAGAAGATCCTCTGCATATTTGTGTTGATTGAGAAATAAACCGTCAGGATGGTAGTGATATTGTATCCCAAGAAAGTAACTCATCTTCCCCAAATCTTTCATACGAAATTCTTCACTTAGATCTTGGAGAAGCTTGTTGAGCAGCTCCAGATTGCTTCCTGTCAAGACCATATCATCAAAGTAGAGAAGCAGCACGATGATGTCATTACCACTGTCATACACGAAGAGTGAGGGATCCTTCAAACTACATGTAAAGCCAAATTTTAGAAGAAATGTGTTGAACTTGTCGAACCAGGCACGTGGTGCTTGTTTTAAACCATATACCGCTTTATTCAATTTCCACACATGAGATGGATTTTACTTATCTTCAAAGCCAGGTGGTTGTCTCATGTAGACTGTTTCTGTCAAATCTCCATGCAAAAAAGCATTCTTAACATCAAGTTGTTTCAGGGGCCACTTGTGAACTGTTGCAACATGAAGAATGAGACGCACTGTAGCAGTTCGTACAACCGGACTATATGTTTCAAGGAAATCAACTCCCTCTTCATGATCATAACATTTTGCCACGAGACGTGCTCTGAGTTTATCCAAGCTACCATCGGCACTGATCTTTGTTTTAAAAACCCACCTGCAAACTCATTTCTTCTTCATGTGGAACCAAATCAAAAGTGTTAGTCTCCACAAATGTTTCTACTTCTTCTCCCTGATACTAAGATTTTCGTTTCTCCTATCAGGTCTCAATTAACCTTATGTAGTTGTAGTACTTAAGGTGTCAATCCAAATGAGATGTTGCTAGCAATCAAGATGCAATCAAGCGGTCACAAGTTAAGCCAGATTCAAATGAATTTTTGTCTAACAAACTTGAGTGAATGAGATGCAAGAACAAAACGAGTTTGCAGAACAAGAGCTAAAATGCAATAACAGAAGAGAGCAAAACAAGCTAAACGTGCAGAAAAAAATGAGCAAGCTATTGCAACTAAGGATAAGTAGAGGCCTTAAGGATGGGGTTATTGATTTCGGTGGAGTCTTAATCTACCTAGAATGCTTAACAGAACACAATCAAGCTATCCCTAGACAACGAACATCACATCTTAGCTAATCCAATCTCTTGACAGAAGCTACTCAGACTCAATCACTTCCAAACCTAACTCTCGCTAGAGAAACATGATCAAGCAGGCATGACAAACAAGTTCATTCACGTCAATAAACACCCTAGACATCCAATCTCTTCGGCTAGGTATGTAAATCTCTGGTATTAGTTTGTTCAAGCATCTCATGGAACACCTTTTGGATGCTGAGATGCTTAAGATCTAATTCCAAATGATCAGTAAGAAATTAGCAGTAAGAACACTAATCCAGAAGGGAAATCAAACAATCTAAGCTTAGGCATCCTATTAGACTAAGATTTTCCACCTAATCTATTACATCCTCAAGAACTCTTGTTCACTACTCAGATCTGGAAATCATCATCAAGGATGCAAACCCAGAAAACATTGAATCAAGCATCATGAGATAGACAAAAATGGGATGAACAACTTTGTATAAGAAATCCAATGCAAAAAATCAATAAAATTAAAGCTATCTGGATTACAAAGTCTCAAGCGTTTTAGGTTGCTAGGTAAACCTTAAGGAAAAGAACAAAAATGAGATGTCTGAGTAAAAACTTAACAAAACGTATTTATACTAAAACATGGAAATCCCTAAAACATAAAACGACAAGATAGAGTGTCGGTTCGGGAACCCTTCTTGGACGCGTCTTCAGAACAAAACCAGAACATCGGTTTAAGAATGTCGATCGAGACGCATCGTGAGAGTGTCAATCGAGTCAGAGTCTAGGAAGTTTGATCGAATGGCGGCTTGAGATCATTGATAAAGTTCAGCTTGAAATCGTTGATCGAGTGGCAGCTTGAAACCGTCGATCGAGTGGCAGCTTGAGAGGTGTCATCTGAGAGCTGCTTGAAAAGTGTCGTCTGAGAGCTGCTTGAAAAGTGTCGTCTGAGAGCTGCTGATCGAGTCGTGTCTTGAGGGTGCTCAGGAGCCCTCCTGGGACATCTTGATCGAGTCGCTGCTGATCGAGTGGGAGCTCTCCTTTGCGTGCAGGTCGAGTCGGAATTCAGAACGTACGTGCATCCACTAAAACGGCGATAACTCATGAACAACGACTCCGATTGGCTTGAAATAAATAGCATTGGAAAGATGACCCAATTCCCTACAACTTTGATGAAGACGTTGAATGCTGAATCCCAAAGTAAAATCTTCACTCGACTCGATCAAAGATGTGGAAGGTTGGGTTGTTAGGTAGTGTTGATCGAGTAGCTGGACTGCTTTCCTTCTCCCTGTTTGCTTTTGATGGTTTGGACATCCCCTAAAACACCTGAAACAACTCTAATAAGCAAGATGCATGCATGACCAATGCAAAGACTACCTAGATATGCATATTATGCAAAAGAGACTAAAAACAATACAAAGCAATGAGTTAAGAGAACAAAATGAATGACAAATGCAAGATAAAAAGGTGTAAAATATATACATATCAACTCCCCCAAACTTATTATTTGCTTGCCCTCAAGCAAAAAATCAATAACAAAGTATGGAAGAGAGGTTTGAAGATGGGGTCTCAGAACCTAAAACATGCTGAATAGAGTAGTTAGAATCAAGGTCTTTGTTCTTAGTTCTATGATGCATGGTGAAGGAACTCTATTTAAAAACCTTAGACAAGCTCATCACAACCTGAAACGATTCCGAACCTTAGTCTACACACTTAGCCTTAGGAGGAGGTTACTTGATATCAATCTAGCGGATGGGAAACTTTTTTATCACTATGGTTTTCTTTCTTTTCTTCTTAAAACTCTAGACTTCTTAAGCGTTTTGCTTTCTCTTCTTTGTCTAAACTTTTCTTTCTATGACTAGAACCAATAACTCTTTTACATTGCACAACCCACATCCTTTACTAGACTTGTAAACCTTGAAAACACATTCCCCCTCCTAAAGACTCTTTACCCTTTTTCTTTCTCTTTTACTCTTTCTCTTTTCAGTACAAATCCAATCCCAAACCCCAAAATCGAGTTCTCACCTAGTCCTACTAGTCCGGATTACGCGAACTAGAACTACACAGGATGCTACTCTTGTCGGCTATAACCTAACACTTTCTAACAAGCTCAACTCGGAAAAGGTCTCACACTCAAAAATACAATTGGCTTGAAAGAACGGTTGGTTAAGGGTGCGGGAAACTGTTCCAAATATGGGAATCAGCTACTTGGATTAACAAAAGTGGTAAAAAGGAGAAAGATAATCCAAGTATGTATATGGTATCCATGAGTTCAACTCCAGTGCATAACATGATAATTGCAAGTCAGGATTAGGTTCACATAGATAGGAAATGATGTCAATTCTAAGCATGCTTCAATCAAGACTAGAATACAATTTCGAGAATTCAAAACTTGGTTCAGTCTTACATTTCAAGTTCAATCAACATGCATCAAAGAACTAATAACAAGGGCCTTGATCCTATCCTATTGAATTCAGCATGTTAACAAGGTTACAATCATCATCAACCCTTATGCTAAATGCAACATTCCTAAATGAATAACACTGGACTCAATCCTAATATGCAAATGCAAAATACATAAACAGTCTGTTTTTGTAGAAATTTTCGAAATTTTTTTCTAATTTTATGGCTTTTCTATGCAAATAGATGAATGCAGACTCAAACATGATATGATGCAAAAATTTGAAATAAGAATCACAGAAAACATCATCTCAAACCCTCCTCCAAACTTAAATTACACAGTCCCGTGTGTAAAAACAATTTGAAATAGGATTTGAGAATCATAATATAAACAATGCAAGAATGAGATGGTATATACAAAGCAAAGCTTGGAGTACCTCAATAGTAGAAGAAGGAGTCGGTGCTCGGGACGGCGGATCGAGTGAGATGATGACGAGAGAAACTTCACGGCGTCGGATCAAGTTAGGTGAGAAATTATGTTTCCGCGAAGGTGAGCTACCCCGTCCCACTAAGACGTTGGGTCGAGTCGGAGCTTCGTTGGGATGAGGATGCTCCAGGTAGCAGCTCCGTGAGATGTCGATCAAGTGGAGTGATGGTTGGTTCCGGGAGCAGCTCTGGTTCGTCGTCGATCAAGTGGAGTGATGGTTGGTTCCGGAGCAGCTCTGGTTCGTCGTCGTTCGAGTGGGAGTCTTCAACGCTGGATCGAGTCAGAACTTCGTTGAGTCGTGGATTGGTCTTGTCGTCGGCAAGAGCTTCACGTGAGCTCCTCTTCTATTGCTTCATTCCATGTCTACAAAACCCAACACTCTGCTATTTATATTTTTTTTTTCCACTTTAGTTGGCCATACTCCCTTCTGTGGATTCCTGAACAGCAGAAAATGAAAAACAAAAATTAAAAACACAAGATTCTAAATTGTATTTACAGAGATAAATTTGGGACTTCCTCCCAAGTGAGCTTGTTTAAATTCTTTGAGCTTTACTTTGCATACTCCTTATGCTTTGGGAGGTTCATAGAGAGGTGATGAGGTCCCCTCTGGTATGTCTTGTCTAGCCGGATACTCTTTAACATTCTTCCCAGGTTCAACAACAAATGAACTGCTCTTCTTCCTTATCCCAAACCTCCGCCTTAATTTCCTTGGAGGAGAACTTCTTATTGTACCTTGGAGCTTCTTGATTTGCCCACTCATCTCCTTCATCATAGTTGTTAATTCTCTCACTGAATCCCCTAGAATCTTGGTAGTTTGGAGTTCAGACAAACCGTCAAGCGTGGGAGAACTTGTCTCTTGCGGTTGGTGAAGTTTAGGAAGCAGGTCATGACGCTTAGGGAGAGCAACAACTGCACTCGAGTTGGAACATGGTCGAGTGCTCCTTCAAGTTTTTTTCTTTGGTTACCCAAACTCATGTTTCTGCCTCATTCACACCCTCAAAGATGTTAAACCCAGCTTTCTGATCTTTCTCTTCAATCACGAAGGTCTGCCTATCAATAGTTGGCTTCTTCTTAGCATCCTTGATGTCAAACTTCATCTTGAAGTTCTTACCCAGATTGAGATCAATCATCTCCTTCTTGAAATCAATGAATGCTCCAGTTGTAGCTAAAAAAGGTCTTCCCAGAATTAGTGGATCCTTAGGCTCTTGATCCATTTCCATTACCACAAAGTCAGTAGGAATCTCAACTTGTCCAATTTTGATGGGCAGGTTCTCTAGTAGACCATGGGACAATCTAGTAGTCCTATCAGATAATATTTAGCAGAGGTTACTTGACTTGTATTTGTTGAATCCTAGCCTCTGAGCTACAGAGAGTGGCATGAGGCTGACCGAAGCACCAAGGTCACATAGGGTGTTACTGAAATCCAATGGACCTATAGTACAAGGTAGAGTAAAAGACCCAGGGTCTTCAAGCTTTTTAGGGACAATCATCTCCACTTCATTACGTCGGTGACTCAACATGATTGTCTCCTCATTTCTCTAACCTTTTCATGAGGTGCCTTAGCTGCTTCCTCCTTTTCCTTGATTCTTTGGATAATGGATTCCCTAAGGGACTTAGGGGATGAAGGTATATGACATGAGACTGTAGGTAGTGACATATGGAGTTCCAGTTCTTCCAATTGTTGATCAAACTCAGCTTTGTACTTCTCTACTAACTCCCTTATGTATGTTCTAGGGATTGGCAAAGAGGATAAAAAGGGTGGTGAACTGGTTAGAGTTGTTCTTCTCTCGGTTACAACTCGTTCTTCAGCATGTTCAGATACTATACGAGTGTCTACACTAGAAGTTACACGATCCAGGTGATTGTGTGTCTCATCTGGTGACACATCAAGCTGTTTGCTGTCTTGTACAGAGTCTTCTTTCTGGGTTAAATCCTCCCTTTGAATGATGGCATTGCACTCATGGCTTAGTACCACGATGCCTTGAACTTCCTTTGATCTCTCCATCACCAAGTCCTTGAGGAATTTCTGGTAATGAGGAACTAGTGCAAATGCATCCATCAATGACATCCTCAACTCAATCTCCTTGACTTGTTTTTCAAACAGAGCTTTATACTTCTCAGTAAGCTGCTTCTTAAACCTCACTGGAAATGGTAGAGGTGGCTTGTATGGTGGAGGAATGAATCTCACAGGTTTATCCTTGGGAGCAGTGGGTTCTTTAGTAGCTTGAGGATCAGATTGCTTGGCTGACTCAGTTAGATCCTTAAGCACCTCAACGGGATCCTTTATCTGAACTTCATTTTGAAGAAAATCCTCTCCATCTAAACTTTCATTGTCCTCGGTGAGCCATACATCTACAGCTTGGGTGGTGATGGCATGAACAGTAGCATAGTCTTTGGGGTTTTCAACTGCTTTTCCAGGTAGTTGGCCAGTTGTTAGGGTAGAAGTAGAAACAATTTTGCCTTCCATATACTTCATCTTGGAGTTAAGAGCTTCAAACTTGACATTCAGATCATTGTAAGAACATTCCACCTGCTGACTGAGTTCAGCAAACTTCTTAGCAGTATCCAGAGAACCACTAGCTTGACCTTGAAGAAGTTGTTGCATCATGTGCTTTATTTCTTAATCTGGAGCTTGAGTAGATTGAACTTGTTGAGGTGAAAATCCTGGTGGTGGTCCGGAAGGAGCTTGATAACCTTGCTGAAACTGTTGTTTAGACACGAATCCTTGATTATAAGGCAGAAAAGGTTTTTGCGGACCCTGTTGTTGCTGCTGAAGGGGGGTACACCTGATCTTGTGGATTTGCAACGTTGGAACTGCAGTAAGAAAAATCGGGGTTTGCCTTGTATTGGTTGTAACATTTGTTGTATCCACCTTGATTCTAGACGTAACTGATTTCTTCAGACTGCTCAGCCTCCCCATCTTGAACTTTGAAATGGTCATCCTCAGATACGAAGTGGATGCTCTTCTGTTGAATTAGCAAGAGGCGGTCAAGCTTGTCATTCATTCTTGAGGTCCTTCATGTACTTCGCCTCAGAACCAGACTCTCCTCTAACTGTGCGGTCATAATCCTCGTTATAATTGCCATCAGACTGGACGAGGTTTTCAACGAGTTCCCATCCTACATCGATGTCCTTGTTCAGGAAGTTGCCGTTTGAAGCAGTGTCAAGCAGCATACGTATATTTGGTATCATACAACGGTAGAGAGTGCTCAGCAATGATTCGTTGCTGAATCCGTGATGTGGACACTGGCTCTGGTAACCCTTGAAACGCTCCCATGCTTCACAGAATGATTATGAGTTCCTCTAAGCAAAGCCAGAGATGTCATTCCTGAGACGTGCTGTTCTGGCGTTGGAGAAGAACTTGGTCAAGAAGGCTTTCTTGCAGGCGTCCCAAGCGGTGATTGATCCTTTGGGAATGTTTTTCTCCCATTGATGAGCTTTGTCTNGCTCAGCCTCCCCATCTTGAACTTTGAAATGGTCATCCTCAGATACGAAGTGGATGCTCTTCTGTTGAATTAGCAAGAGGCGGTCAAGCTTGTCATTCATTCTTGAGGTCCTTCATGTACTTCGCCTCAGAACCAGACTCTCCTCTAACTGTGCGGTCATAATCCTCGTTATAATTGCCATCAGACTGGACGAGGTTTTCAACGAGTTCCCATCCTACATCGATGTCCTTGTTCAGGAAGTTGCCGTTTGAAGCAGTGTCAAGCAGCATACGTATATTTGGTATCATACAACGGTAGAGAGTGCTCAGCAATGATTCGTTGCTGAATCCGTGATGTGGACACTGGCTCTGGTAACCCTTGAAACGCTCCCATGCTTCACAGAATGATTATGAGTTCCTCTAAGCAAAGCCAGAGATGTCATTCCTGAGACGTGCTGTTCTGGCGTTGGAGAAGAACTTGGTCAAGAAGGCTTTCTTGCAGGCGTCCCAAGCGGTGATTGATCCTTTGGGAATGTTTTTCTCCCATTGATGAGCTTTGTCTCCCAGGGAGAATGGGAAGAGTCGCAACTTGTAACCATCCTCACTCACTCCGTTGATCTTGGTGAGACTGCACAGACGGTCAAACTCGTCTAAGTGGTCGAGTGGATCCTCCATAGGCAACCCGTGAAAATTGTTCCCTTGGACCATGGAGATCAGACCACTTTTGATTTCGAAGTTGTTATTCTGCACAGCAGGAGGGACGATNACGAGGTTTTCAACGAGTTCCCATCCTACATCGATGTCCTTGTTCAGGAAGTTGCCGTTTGAAGCAGTGTCAAGCAGCATACGTATATTTGGTATCATACAACGGTAGAGAGTGCTCAGCAATGATTCGTTGCTGAATCCGTGATGTGGACACTGGCTCTGGTAACCCTTGAAACGCTCCCATGCTTCACAGAATGATTATGAGTTCCTCTAAGCAAAGCCAGAGATGTCATTCCTGAGACGTGCTGTTCTGGCGTTGGAGAAGAACTTGGTCAAGAAGGCTTTCTTGCAGGCGTCCCAAGCGGTGATTGATCCTTTGGGAATGTTTTTCTCCCATTGATGAGCTTTGTCTCCCAGGGAGAATGGGAAGAGTCGCAACTTGTAACCATCCTCACTCACTCCGTTGATCTTGGTGAGACTGCACAGACGGTCAAACTCGTCTAAGTGGTCGAGTGGATCCTCCATAGGCAACCCGTGAAAATTGTTCCCTTGGACCATGGAGATCAGACCACTTTTGATTTCGAAGTTGTTATTCTGCACAGCAGGAGGGACGATTCCACCACGCTGAGTATGAGTGTTTGGTGCATCTCCAGCACCAATGTGTCACGGTCTCGGATTGGGTCTGTTAGGTTGTTCCATAGTGACTGGTGCGGGANATTTGGTATCATACAACGGTAGAGAGTGCTCAGCAATGATTCGTTGCTGAATCCGTGATGTGGACACTGGCTCTGGTAACCCTTGAAACGCTCCCATGCTTCACAGAATGATTATGAGTTCCTCTAAGCAAAGCCAGAGATGTCATTCCTGAGACGTGCTGTTCTGGCGTTGGAGAAGAACTTGGTCAAGAAGGCTTTCTTGCAGGCGTCCCAAGCGGTGATTGATCCTTTGGGAATGTTTTTCTCCCATTGATGAGCTTTGTCTCCCAGGGAGAATGGGAAGAGTCGCAACTTGTAACCATCCTCACTCACTCCGTTGATCTTGGTGAGACTGCACAGACGGTCAAACTCGTCTAAGTGGTCGAGTGGATCCTCCATAGGCAACCCGTGAAAATTGTTCCCTTGGACCATGGAGATCAGACCACTTTTGATTTCGAAGTTGTTATTCTGCACAGCAGGAGGGACGATTCCACCACGCTGAGTATGAGTGTTTGGTGCATCTCCAGCACCAATGTGTCACGGTCTCGGATTGGGTCTGTTAGGTTGTTCCATAGTGACTGGTGCGGGATGATCAGTGAAAGTACGAGCTTGTCGTGGTCTTTGCAACCGATTGATGTCGTCAATAGCAGGAAGGAGATTCTGATGTCCTCTTGACCTGGTGTGCATGCAAGGTTGCAATCAACAAGTACCTGATATGCAAAACAGACAAGCAGACAACCAAAGCAAGTTAGTACTCAGAATGATAAGTGTAACAGAACTTAATCTTGCAAAACTTGAAATTTCAAATGTAACAAAATGAATCCCAAATGGCAACGGCGCCAAATTGATACTAAGATTTTTGTATCTCCTAGCAGGTCTCAATTAACCTTATGTAGTTGTAGTACTTAAGATGTCAATCCAAATGAGATGTTGCTAGCAATCAAGATGCAATCGAGCGGTCACAAGTTAAGCCAGATTCAAATGAGTTTTTGTCTAACAAACTTGAGTGAACGAGATGCAAGAACAAAACAAGTTTGCAGAACAAGAGCTAAAATGCAATAACAGAAGAGAGCAAAACAAGCTAAACGTGCAGAGAAAAATGAGCAAGCTATTGCCACTAAAACAAAGAAGAAGCTTAAAGATGTAGAAACAATCAGATAAGTAGAGGCCTTATGAATGGGGTTGTTGATTTCGGTTGATTCTCTTAATCTACCTAGAATGCCTAACAGAATACAATCGAGCTATCCCTAGACAACAAACATCACAGCTTAGCTAATCTAATCTCTTGACAGAAGCTACTCAGACTCAATCACTTCCAAACCTAACTCTCGCTAGAGAAACATGATTAAGCAGGCATGACAAACAAGTTCATTCACGTCAATAAACACCCTAGACATCCATTCTCTTAGGCTAGGTATGTAAATTTCTGGTATTAGTTTGTTCAAGCATCTCATGGAATACCTTTTGGATGCTGAGATGGTTAAGATCTAATTCCAAATGATCAGTAAGAACACTAATGAAGAAGGGAAATCAAACAATCTAAGCTTAGGCATCCTATTAGACTAAGATTTTCCACCTAATCTATCCCATCCTCAAGAACTCTAGTTCACTACTCAGATCCGGAAATCATCATCAAGGATGCAAACCCAGAAAACATTGAATCAAGCATCATGAGATAGACAAAAATGGGATGAACAACTTTGTATAAGAAATCCAATGCAAAAACTCAATAAAATCAAAGCTATCTGGATGACAAAGTCTCAAGTGTTTTAGGTTGCTAGGTAAACCTTAAGGAAAAGAACAAAAACGAGATGTCTGAGTAAAAACTTAACAAAACGTATTTATAGTAAAACATGGAAATCCCTAAAACATAAAACGACAAGATAGAGCGTCGGTTTGGGAACCCTTCTTGGACGCGTCTTCAAAACAAAACCAGGACGTCGGTTTAAGAGTGTCGATCGAGTCGCATCGTAAGAGTGTCGATAGAGTCGGAGTCTAGGAAGTTTGATCGAATGGCATCTTGAGATCGTTGATCGAGTGGCAGCTTGAAATCGTTGACCGAGTGGCAGCTTGAAATCGTCGATCGAGTGGCAGCTTGAGAGGTGTCGTCTGAGAGCTGCTTGAAAAGTGTCATCTGAGAGCTGCTTGAAAAGTATCATCTGAGAGCTGCTGATCGAGTAGCGTCTTGAGGGTGCTCAAAAGCCCTCATGGGATGTCTTGGTCGAGTCGCTGCTAACATCCGATCGAGTGGGAGCTCTCCTTTGCATGCAGGTCAAGTCGGAATTCAGAACGTACGTGCATCCACTAAAACGGTTATAACACATGAACCACGACTCCGATTGGCTTGAAATAAACAGAATTGGAAAATGACCCAATTACCTAGAACTTTAATGAAGACGTCGAAAGCTGAATCCCAAAGTAAAATCTTCACTCGACTCGATCAAAGACGTGGAAGGTTGGGTTGCTGGGTAGTGTTGATCGAGTAGCTGGACTGCTTTCCTTCTCCCGGTTTGATTTTGATGGTTTGGACATCCCCTAAAACACCTGAAACAACTCCAGTATTAAAGATGATGCAAGACTAGTGCAAAGACTACCTAGATATGCATATTATGCAAAAGAGACTAAAAACAATACAAAGCAATGAGTTAAAAGAACAAAATGAATGAAAAATGCATGATGAAAAGGAGTAAAATATAACAAGGGTAATCGTCACAGAGCTTTGAGACGGACAGTAGAGACTTGGTAATGTTAGGACAAACCAACACATCGTTAAGGGGAAGAAAGGTACCTGATATAGTCTGAAGAGGAACCGAACCAATATGTGTAATGGGTAAGAATTCACCATTACCAACCATTACCGAGTCATGACCTTGGTATGTTTGAGCTTGTTGTAGGTTGGTTGTAAAGTTGGTGATGTGAGCTGTAGAGCCACTATCCGGTAACCACTCAGTGCGAGTGTGATGTTCTCCATTAGAAATACGCATAGCAGCTAAAGCAACAAGTAATTCGGATTCTGGAAGAGACTCATTGCAACGATCGTAACATTTGAATGCACTGTGCCCATACTTCCCACAAATCTGACATGTTGGTCGTTGAGAGGCATTGGACTGATTATTTTGACCACTACCATGTTGATGAAAGCCAGGCCCCTTGTGGAGTAATTTCCTCTGCCTCTGTAGCCACCACCAGATCATGAACGACCTCCTCTTGTGCTAGAACCACCTCTATCAAACTAACCTTTTTCAGTTTGAAATGCCAAGTGAGGTGAAACAACAAGAGCAATGTTGTAAGTCTTCAACTTATCATCAAACGAAATCACTTTGAACACAACATCTTCATAATAGGGACCAGGAATCAAATCCATTGAGTGCTCAATAACAGTAGTGACTGATTCATATTCTTTGCCGAGACCAGTTAGCAAACCATGAATTTTCTCTAAATCAGTCATAGGAAAGCCAATAGAATATAGTTGATCATAAATCTGTTTCATATCACTAAGATAATCTTCCATTTTTCTTCCTATCTTAAGACAACCCCGCAAACGATTCTGTAACTCAAACTTCCTAGTAGTAGACACTCGGTTAAACTTTTTAGCCAGAGCATTCCATACCTCATAAGCCGATTGCATACCGTACACTGCTCGCAGAGCTGGTTCCGTAAGCGAACCAAAGATCCAGGCAATGACCAGCTAGTCATTACGAACCCACTTCACAAATTCTAGGTTAGGCTCTTCAGAGGGACCTTCAACTCCAGCAGCAGTACAAGTAGTTGCAGGTCGAGTAGCAGCAGGACGTGTTATCGAACCATTGACGTATCCGAGTAACATTTGTGGTGAGAGAAAGGACTCAAATTGAGTCTTCCATAAGAGATAGTTTGACTCAGATAGTTTGAGAGTCACAACTTGAGAAATATAAAGAAGAGAAGAAGAAAAAGAATCTTCTGGAGCCATAGATCGTATTACTGGCGCTCTGATACCATGAAAGCAAGAGTCATAAACCCTAATAACGAGAAGAGAGGGTGGCTCAAAAGGATAACCTCATCTTATTATTGTTTATTATATCACATAGTCTTTATATGGACAAGCCTTATTGTCCTCATCATCTGCAGAGGATTGCAGATCCTAGAGGAGCGAATCTGTTCACAGTTTGGAACATTGTGTGAGCTGTAGAGTGAGTTGTCTGCAATGGTTTGACTGTACGGTAAGGTGCACATGGTTCTGCTTTGTTACCGTTGCAGAGCATTTCTTGACTTAGAATTTTAATGGGCTGGACATCCTTGACGAGGCCCACCTTCTTACCTTGTTGGACCGAAACAATAAGAGCAGTGTTGTTCTGCTTTACAAATAGAAATATATAGTCAAATTGCATATATTCTCTCAAACTGAGACACTTTATTTATCTCAAAAACATCTAAGAAACGTCCCCGTATCTCGTTTCCTCTGTTTCCATTTTATGCTTTCTCTGAAATGTCTGGGAAACGTTTTTGAGACGAATCCAGGACATAAGACGGCTGCAAAATGACGTAACCTCGTGCTTCATAGCTCTCCATTGCTCTGTAACCAATGCCTAATATATAGAGCCATAATAAATGTCTAACTATTGACCTTTACAAACCTCACGCCTCGAGTTAGTTTTAGGTTTGGTTCCATACAATACAATCTCTGGTCACTTAGTTTTAGAATGTTTTGCACTCTATCGGCCAGTAATTGAATTTCACCGTATACTTCCTAGGTATCCAGATCTTTTTGAAAAAACTTATAGTGTTTTGTTGGTCAATTCCAAATGCAAAACCAAACGAGTTACAATTAAAACTGTAATGAAGTTACAATCCTCATCAAGACCCAACAAAAATCTAGTCTAAAATGAAATCTTATTAACTAAAAACTGATCTTAGTTTATCAGATCAAAACTATATGTTAAATAAAACTGACCAACATGATAGAGTTTCCATAGGAATATAAAAATAAAAATAAAAAGGTTCCTTCTATGTCACCCCCCCCAACCTTATTACTCTTGCTACCACTCCTTGATAAAAAGCTTCATCTCCAACATTTCACCACGCAATAAACTGTTAGGGATCAACATGGAATTCTCTAGAGAGGTTTCAAAACTCACTCCATGAACCCTCTTCACCTCAGGTGATTTGTAAATCACAGCGTGTCCATCCACAGATGGCGCAATGCAGCTCAGAGTCACATACACACCGTATGGCTCCTTAAAACACTGCAACGCAAACATAAGATTCTTCGCGTACTCTGTCCTAATCAACATTTTTTTGCTGATGTTCATCGGAACAATAAAGGAAACGTTACAGCTGAACTTACTACTCTGGTATATTTCCATATCCATGTGGGTGATAATATAATGAAGGTATAGATCCTTGTATGAGCTAGTGTAATCGCAATCCAATGCAGGGCATGAGCATCGAGAGAAGACGCATTTCTTCTCATGATTTGATTCTTTCCCGTAAAATACATTCTTGGTGCAACCCAACTTAGCATTCTGACATGGGATCAAGATCGATTCAAGATAAGTCTCCATTGCCCTGCAGCGGTTGTGACCAACATGCAAAGCACATAGAGGACATAGATTTCTCAGTTTGGGACAGCAAGACGAATAAGCCAAATGTCCATTATCACACTGAAAATGCAGTACCAAAAACATTTAGAAACATGTTTTTCAAGACCAAACAAGAATCTTCAAATCAAAATAATATTTTTTGAAATTAAAGTGTAGACAAGAGACAAGACTTGGAAGATAGGAATTGTAAAGGCTTCGCAGCAAATGGGACAATCGAGAATCTCAAGATCCATTAGCATCGTCGAGCGTTTCTTACCCTCTCTGTTCGTTCTGTCACTGGGAGATAAAGAAGAAAGCTGTCTCTTTTGCGGGAGAATGGTGTGAGATCCATTTCTTTGGCCGGAAGCTTCTGGAATTGAGGTTCCAACCATGTCGGAGAGATGCCTAAAACCCTAGCTTTCTAATATTTTTAGTTCATTGTTGTTCATTCATGATCACAGAGCAAGCGTAATAGACAAATACAATGACCCAAACTGTAAAATAGGCGATATAGATGATATGGGCTTAATTGTTCATTGTTCTTCGATTCCCAATAAAGGCTCAAGGTACAAGTACCTAAAGAAACAATAATCTAATTGTTATCTTAAAATTTGTTATTAGTCTCAAATTTTATTAACTAAAAATATATAAATTGTCTATTAAATTTTATTTTAGTTAATTAATATTTAGTGTTAATATTTTTTTTAAAGACACATTACTTTACTAACTTGAATCAAAGATTACATAGTTATCAAGTAATATACAAATACAAGAGCTAACGATCTATTTTCCCACAACTAGTTTCTCTCGGAACTATCGTATCAAGCCAAATAGAGTCCAAACTATGATCTTGATTTATATGTCCCTGAGAATAAAATTTGAAACATTTCTCTCCAAATCAAAAGTTGGAAACCTATATAATGAAAATTTTTAAAAAGTAAAACTAGCTAGATGATATTTTTTAACGTAAAGAGTCTTTCACCGATATAGGTGCTTTAAGATTTTCAGTCATTCATCATGCATGTTTTCTTAATTAAAACCTAAAGAAAGCCTATTATGGTCTTTCAGCAAAATGTTGAAAACAATAACATTTCCTTAATTAACTAAAAATAGCTAGGCTTAGAATAAAAGAGACAAAGTTGTTTTTCCATTTTTGACTGAACAAAACCAAACCAAATCAGTGCATGCAACGTTCTATTAATTCAAAGGATTCGATGCTCCCCTCTGGAATATTACTCTATCTCAAGATTTGAGAATGTATGTTTCTAATAAAAAGATGCGTGAAACTTTCATTTTTTGTCTTATAACTTCTTGTCGACTTGTCTGCCCCAGTTGCTTTCATAACTTATAAGGCGGCTCTCTTTTTCTATCAACCTTATCTATGAATCAATGGTTTTGCTTGTAGCATAAGTGATCCTATCATTGACTTGACTTTGAGCGTAAGAAAAAAGTTCCATTCCTTTTTTCTTGTGGGTTATATGTGATTTGTATCATATTCTTCTGTTTTCTACTAAACAAAAACGATGGAGGTTGCTTCATTCGATCGTGCCAGTGAGCTTAAGGCTTTCAATGAAACAAATACGGGTGTGAAAGGACTCGTAGACGCAGGAGTCACACAGATTCCACGCATCTTCCATCACTCATCTGCTAACCTAGCAATCCCTAAATCCCTTCCCTTAGACTTTCTACATCTCAAGACGATCCCAACGATCGATCTCGGAGGACGGATCTTTGAAACCGCGATCGAACGCAAGAACGCGATTGAAGGGATTAAAGAAGCAGCAAAGAAGTGGGGTTTCTTCCAGGTGATCAACCATGGAGTTTCACTCGATCTTCTTAAGAAGATGAAAGATGGAGTTCGTGGGTTTCACGAGCAATCTTCACAAGTGAGGAAAGAGCTCTACTCTCGCGATTTGACAAGAAAGTTTCACTATTCAAGTAATTTCGATCTCTACACTTCTCGAGCAGCAAATTGGAGAGACACAGTTACTTTTAATATGGCTCCAGATCCGCCGAATCCACAAGACCTTCCAGAAATTTTAAGGTATATATATGACTCCATATCTTTAACTTGATGAGTAAGTATAATTTCTCTACTTATGTATATATGGTGAATTGTTTTAGGGATGTTATGATAGAATATTCAGAGCAGGTGATGAATTTGGGTGACTTTCTCTTTACGCTACTATCAGAAGCTTTAGGGTTGAACCCTAATCACCTCAATGACATGGACTGCTCTAAGGGTTTGGTGATGGTTGGCCATTACTACCCGCCGTGTCCAGAACCTGACCTAACTTTAGGCACAAGTCAGCACGCCGACAACTCTTTTCTTACCGTCCTTCTTGCAGATCAGATCGGAGGCCTTCAGGTACTTCGTGAAGGGTACTGGTTCGATGTTCCTCATGTTCCCGGAGCTCTAATCATCAACGTCGGAGATCTCCTACAGGCAAGTTTGCTCAACCAAAACATTGTTCCTCAATTATGCACAAGTATCCACATAATGCTAGATTTGCGTAAGTGATCGTCCTCTTGGTTCAAAGGTTTTTTGTTTTTTTGGGTTTTAATGCAGCTTATAACAAACGACAACTTCATTAGTTTAGAGCATAGAGTACTGGCGAACAGAGCAACTAGAGCTCGGGTCTCTGTAGCATGTTTCTTCACCACCGCCTTGAAACCGAATCCTACAGTATACGGACCCATTAGAGAGCTTGTGTCTGAAGAAAACCCT
>NC_025696.1:26893497-26928203 GCF_000633955.1 Camelina sativa
ACATAATGCTAGATTTGCGTAAGTGATCGTCCTCTTGGTTCAAAGGTTTTTTGTTTTTTTGGGTTTTAATGCAGCTTATAACAAACGACAACTTCATTAGTTTAGAGCATAGAGTACTGGCGAACAGAGCAACTAGAGCTCGGGTCTCTGTAGCATGTTTCTTCACCACCGCCTTGAAACCGAATCCTACAGTATACGGACCCATTAGAGAGCTTGTGTCTGAAGAAAACCCTCCCAAGTACAGAGAGACCACCATTACAGACTACACTGCTTACTTCATTGACAAAGGACTTGACGGAACCTCTGCTTTACTCCACTTTAAAATATGAAACATTGTGAGCTACTACTTTCATACGTATACGACTCATGATATATTTTAAGATGTTGGAGATGTGTGAGCCACATGTAGAATTAATAAATTAATATTGTTATTTCGGTTTGGTTCAAGTAAAGGTGTAAATTCCATTTTTAAACGATATGTTTCATTATAGTCTATAGAAATGATTAAACCATTACACTGTATGCAAAGTTTAACAGATCCAAAAGTATTCAAATTCCAATAGTATCTCAAGATATTGAGAATAACTGTAGAATAAAGAGAATATGTGTGTGTTTTATTCATAAACGGCATACATTGTTTATATACATAACACAATATTGAGTAAACCCTAAAATATACTTGCCGACCAAGATACTCTTGTCGCAGCTCATATACAGCCCAATACTCCCCCTCAAGATGGAGCTGGGAGAGATATCATGCCCAACTTGGACATTAGAAGACTAAACTGTTGAAAACTAAGAGCTTTGTTCAAGATATCAGCTAATTGATCTTCTGACCGAACATGCGCCATAGAAATGACGCCATCTTGGATAGCATCACGTACAAAATGACAGTCCCTGTCGATGTGTTTGGTGCATTCGTGGAAAACCGGATTGGCGGCAATGTGTAAACGCTTTATTATCACAAAACAGTCATGTCAGAGCCTGTTGAGGAAAACCAAGATCTTTAAGCAACCCGCGCAACCAAACAATTTCCTTCAAAGCATCCGCCATAGAGCGATATTCAGCCTCCTCCGAAGACCGAGAAACTACCTTTTGTTTCTGAATTTTCCAAGAGATAGGACAGCCACCAAGGAACATGAAAAAGGCACTGATAGAACGACAGGTTAAAGGACATGTTCCCCAATCAGCATCACAATATGCCGTGAGAATCAGCTCCGTATCAGAAAGGAGTAAAATGCCATGGCCAACCGACCCTTTTAGATAGCGAACCACTTGCAAGGCAGCATCCTAGTGAGCTTCTCGTGGAGTCTTCATAAACTGAGACAAGATGTGAATAGGGTATGTGAGCTCAGGTTGCATGACCTTCAAGTAAATAAGGTGACCAATTAGACGCTGATAGCGAGCAGGATCCGGAAGCAATGGACTCTCATCAAGACTGAGCTGATGATTCTGAACCATAGGAATTTTAGACGGTTTCGTTCCCAAGAGCCCGGATTCATCAACAAGATCCTGCGCATACTTCCGTTGAGATAAAAATATGCCTTCCGGACTACGAGCAACCTCAATACCAAGAAAATATTTAAGCTTCCCAAGATCCTTTATGAGAAAACACTGACCTAAGTAATCTTTAAACTCTTGCAAAGACGGTAAGTTGTTACCACAAACGATGAGATCATCAACATAAACCAGGACACGCAACTTGACATCACCGCGTGTCAAAGTAAACAAGGAATAATCCGCATAGGACTCTTCAAAACCATATTCGAGCAACGCCGTTCTTAGTTTTGCAAACCAGCACCTAGGAGCCTGTTTTAAACCATACAAAGATTTATGTAACCGACATACTTTATTTGGATGCTTATGACGAAAACCCATGGGCAACAACATATAAACTTCTTCTTCAAGATCACCGTGAAGGAACGCATTATTAACGCCCATTTGATGAACCTCCCATCCTTTGGACGAGATAATTTGCATTAAACCACTAACAGTAGACATTTTGGCCACAGGAGCAAATGTTTCCTCAAAATCTTTTCTCGCAACCTGTCTATTGCCAAGGACGACCAACCGAGCTTTATACCTCTCAATAGTCCGATCAGCGTTATACTTGATCTTGTACACCCATTTATTTCCAAGAGCTGTCTTCCCGGTGGTAAATCAACAATACTCCAAGTCTTAGCTTCTTCTTGTGCATCTACTTCATGAGTCATAGCACCGTTCCATCGATCATCTTTCACAACATCTTTAAAACAAGTCGGCTCTATGCCTGTAGTCACAGCTGCTAGAAATGCACGATGTGTAGGAGAAAATAAATCATCAGCGATGTAATGCGTGAGAGGATATTTCTCGTTACCTAGATCCGTAGACGAGGACTCGAAAGTGATTGGAGCGATGTTAGCGTGATGGGGGTCTTCGGCAACACAAGCACTATAAGTAACATAGCCAGTCAATCGAGTATTAGGGAACTTTTCTCGTTGTCCTTTTCCCAATTCACCCTCCTCATCAAGAGAGAGAGTCTCACTAGTAGAACCAACAGCATCAACATCATTGGAAGAAACATCAGGAACAACCATGTCCTGACCTGGAGAGAGCACGACCGTGTGATCTGGAACAAGAACCACCGCGGCATCTTGTGGGACACAGATTTCGGAAGACACAACATTATGCGGAAGCGTAGGAGAAACCATACTAGGTTCTTGTACTGGTGGAGAAGAATTATCACTAATCTCTTGCGTTACCGGAGCAGAAATAGCAGGAATGATGGAACCACTCCCCCTGTCAACAGAACCCGGTTGTAAATCCCAATCATCATATTCATAAGCCTGGTCCGGTGTAGGTGAAGGCTGGTCGGTATTGAGTAAAAACGGAAACTCCGTCTCGTGGAAAACAATGTCACGAGAGGCCAAGAACTCATGAGTCGTAAGGTCATACACACGCCACCCTTTCTTTCCGAAGGGATAACCAACAAACACACATTATCGACACGCGACCCAAATGTATCCTTGTGGCGAGCCCGTAAGTGCACATAGCAAGAGGAACCGAACACCCGCATCTGATCGTAATATGGTTGAGAACCGGTCAAAACTTCATAAGGAGACTGACGCTTATGTAACTTAGAGGGTGTGCAGTTGATAACATAAGCAGCAGTGAGTATAGATTCCCCCCAAAACGAGACCGGCAAACCAGCTTGAAATAACAAGGAACGAGCCACATTAAGAATGTGACGGTGCTTACGTTCAACCCGACCATTTTGTTGAGGTGTGCCAACGCAAGAGGTTTGATGAAGGATCCCCTTACTTGCAAAGAACTTTGTCAAACACATAAACTCAGTGCCATTATCACTGTGCACTGTTTTGACTTGCTTATTGAATTGTCTCTCGGAGTAAGCACAAAAATTTTCCATAATACGTCTAACTTCAGACTTCTCCAACAAGAGATGCGTCCAAACGGATCGAGAAAAATCATCAACAATTGTCAAAAAATAAACAGCACCACAAGAAGATGCAACACGATATGGACCCCAAACGTCAACGTGAATTAACTCAAAACACTCCTTTGTTTTATTTGAACTTTCATAAAAAACATCTCTAGTTTGCTTAGCCTGGAAACAAACGTCACAAGGACTAAGACTAGCAGATTGCAAAACACAAAACAAAACGGGTAAAGAAGAAAGTACAGAAAACGCAGGATTTCCCAACCGCCTATGCCACAAAGTTTGATCAACTGAAGCTGCCGCACGAGTTACATTAGCCGTTGCCACATCCGTTAAATAGTAGACCCCATCACACTCTTTCCTGGCTCCAATCAGAGTCCTCGTGAAACGGTCCTGTAAAATACAAAGAGTGTCGGTAAATAATGCAAAACAATTCTACATTTGTTTAAGAATCTGCGAGACCGATATCAAGGAACAATTCAGATTTGGAACGTAAAGAACATCTAACAAAGATACACGATCTGCAAGATGAAGGATGCCTTTACGCTTTGAAAACGTAATACTACTATCAGCAAACCCAACCGAGCAAGATGGTGTATCAACCAAATTAGTAAGAAGAGAGATATTGCCTGTCATATGATGAGAAGCACCAGTATCAATAATAACATCTCCAGGAATCTTACCAGAAAGTTTATCTGGATTGCTTTTCATTTTTTCAAGAGCAACCAAGGAAAGAGCTTTCCACTGTTCAGGAAATAAATTGGAGATGGAAACGTTGGGACTTGTTGTGTAAGCAGAGACAGCTTGACCACAACCGCGACCAACTCCTCTACCACGACCTCGACCAGTACCAGATCCTCGACCACCGTTCCGAGCATTGCGTTCCGTAAACCATTCAGGATATCCGACCAATTGCCAGCAAAACGACTTCTCATGGCCAGTCTGACCACAGTGAGAACAGAGCAAGTGACGATCACGAACAGAGGTCTCCACACGCTGATCACCACTAAGCAAACCAGAACCAACATCACGACGAGCAGTGAACCCAACGGCGTCCTGCTGATGCTCCCGATTCTTAGCTGCCAAAAGTCTCTGTTCTTTACGTATAACACGCGAGTAAGCTTGATCCAAGGCTGGAGAAGGATCCGCATCAACAATCGAATGTATCACATTCGCAAACTTGGATTCATCAAGACCCATGACAAATTGATTCACCTTTTCTTCTTCTCTCTCTGTGGCAATAGTTGCATAAACACCACAGGAACACCCATCACAAAAACACACGGGTAAAGGCTTGTAAGTATACAACTCATCCCACAAAGCTACAAGCTTCCCGTAATAATCAATAACAGACTTACCCTCTTGTCGACAAAGAGCAATCTGAGAACGAAGGTGATTCACCCGAGCTTTATTCCCAACTGAGAATCGTTTCCTTAAGGTCTCCCAAAGATCTCAAGCACTGGTCTGAAACAAAACGGTAGAACGCACACGAGGTGCGATCGATGTACGCAACCAACCAATAACCATGGAGTTCACAGAACTCTATGTTTCCAAATTGGAGCTATCAGCCCCTGGTTTCTTCAAGGAACCATCAATAAATCCAGTCTTCTTCTTCGCACGAAGAGCATTGAGCATCTCGGAGGCCCATTCATTGTAGTTGTCTCCCGTTAAAGTAACCACAGAGATCATAGCACCGGGGTTGTCCGTGGAAGACGTGGAGTACGACGACATCGTCGTGTTGTCGCCGCTGGTTGAACCGAGGGTGGCGAGAGCTCCAGATGTCGAGAGAGATCGTGTTCCTTGTGTAGTCATAACTTGTGTGGAGCAAAGAAAACGACCAGAAACTAAAAAAAACCCGATCAACCGATGAAACAAGAAGACAAACGAGAGAAAGAGATCAACCGATCAAACAAAGAACAAATGAACTAGAAAAGAAGGATCAACTGATCAAAAAATTGAGACACAAAAGATTTAGGTATCAGGATTTTGCTCTGATACCATGTAGAATAAAGAGAATATGTGTGTGTGTTTTATTCATAAAAGGCATACATTGTTTATATACATAATACAATATTGAGTAAACCCTAAACTATACTTGCCGACCAAGATACTCTTGTCGAAGCCCATATACAGCCCAATAATAATAATCAGTTTGTCTAGTAAAGAAGAAAGTTGTCTATTTTGCGGAAGAATGGTGTGAGATCCATTTCCTTGGCCGTAAGCTTCTGGAATGGAGGCTCCAACCATGTTGGAGCGATGCCTAAACCCTAATTTCCTAAGATTTTTAGTTCATTGTTCATTCATCATCACACAGTAAGCACAATTACACAAACTGTAAATAGACGATATAGATGATATGGGCTTAAAAAAAAATTCGATTCCCAATAAAGGCCGAAGGTACAAGTACCGGTATAAACAGTAATCTAATTGTTATCTTAAATTTTTTTATTACTAGCAATTTTTATGAACTAAAATTATATAACTGCGGAGATTTTGATTAAAAAAAGCAAACCTTGTTTCTTTATTTGATGATATGAATTGAATGAATGATCCTTTTTTAATAAAACGGAAGTGCACGATTTCAAATTGGTAGACCATATAATATTAATATAGGTTATAACTAAGATTAATTATTTGATAGGTTATATGAATTAATTATTTGATAGGTTATATAGATTTAGGATTATGATCCTCTTAAAAAGGATATTACAAAGAATAAAATAAAATCTCAAAGAATATTTAACCAACCATATATAGAAAAAAAATCTCAGAAATTAATAGAAATTAATCACTCTTTCGTAGATTACAAGTGATTTCCGATTATACTAAAAATAAAATCTTACCTAACCTTATCAGAAAATTTTGATTGAGTAACGGTCAAAATTTGAATATTTAAATTCATTTTATATATTTCTTTTGTTGAATTGTATAGTTTTATATACTATAATAAAAATTTTAAATAATTTAATTTGGAATTTTCAAAAATAGTTTAATTTGTTTTTTATAAGAATATCATAAATATATGATAGATCAAAAAGTTAAAAATTGTAAACACTCTAATTTGATTTGTTATAGCACGGGTCAATAATATGTCATTATAATATGAAAAAATTTCTTGGTAGAGCACGGGTTAAAATTTCAAAAATATGATTTCTCAGATTAAATTTAAGTTTGAAATAATGTTGTTTGGTAGGCTTTCTCGGTCACGATGATTTTGTTACATATTTGGTCCTAAAACTAATATGCGCTATACTATAGGTTAAGTCATAAAATTAACAATCAAAATACAATATATAATTTTAAATAGTAAACAAATCAAATAAAATTAACAAACAAAAATTAATTTTTTTATCATACTACTTAATCCGCGTTATACCGCGAGTCAAAATCTAGATATACTAGAATATATCTTACAGAATAGATTTTATTTTTATTAAGTCATATTCAATATATAATGACATTCCATAGTATTCCATCAAAAAAAACATTTTAAAACAAATAAAATAATCACATATACGATGTTTTAAATAAAAATTATCAAATAAACAAAAGGAAAATGAAAGAATTTTAACCCATGTTCTAGCATAGATCATATTCTAGGTTTAGATAAAAATGTGAGATTTTGAAGAAAAAGGAAAAGACTTTGGTTTGGTTGGTCCTATCGAGAGAGAGAGTGCGAGAGTAGTTGAACTTGAGGCAAAGTGTGGAAAATATGATTTGTGTAAATTAAAGTTGAGTGACTCGAGTCTTTAAAATAAATTAAATTAAATCGATGACGTAGTATTTGTTTACCAAGGCTCTTATTACGTCAGATTTTTGTTTTTGTTTATTTGTTTAGAAAAAAAAGTCTAATAACGCGTTTCTCCTTAGCAAAACAAATAGTGCAACCGGAAAAGAAGAAGAAACAGAATGAATTTTATTTAAAATCACACACATAAAATTGAAATAGTAAAAGTGCAACATATTGTTTGTAAAAAAAATAGTTCATCTACAGATCTACTGATGATCACCATATTGTTTTACGAGGCATCTAAAGAGTTGACTCAACAAACGTTTGTTTCTTTGGCTCTGTGTCCTCAAGTGGGGAAGAAGGATTCCAGTGAAGGCTGAATTTGTGGTGGTGGGTTCTTTAGAATGAAAGGTATCCAGATGTCCGTGGTCTCCAGTCCATATACTCAACTTCAACAAAGAACTCAAAAGCATGATGATAGATTTTCGAGTTTATTTAATATCTTCGTGACTTCCATTTTCGAGTTTATCACCTAGACCGTCGATTTCGGTCGATTTTTGGTTCTCCATCTCCCAATATCTCCCGGCAAGCTCATACATGGTAACACAGATGAAATTGGACAAATCTTCTAAATAACGGCTTTATACCCGGCCACCGGGTCAAAACGGCTACAATACCCAGCCCTTAGGTCATCGACGTTTATACCCGATCATAGGGTCAAAGCGGCTACAATACACAGTCGTTAGGATATCGACGTTTATACCCGGTCAAAGGGTCAAAGCGGCTACACTTGAAACGACTCGACTTTTTTTTTTTTTAATAAAGAAATATTAAATAATAATAAATCTACTAGCCAACTAGCTACAATCACAACCAACAGCAGAAATAACAAAACCAATATCAAATAAGTATCCAATAATAAAACCAATATTATAACATAAACAATATCCAAAATTCAACCAACAGGAATCATAGAACCAGCAATTTAGCAATGTTTCTAATGACCCAACTCTAGCAACCTAGCAATGCCAGACAACCACCAATCGAGTCCCTAGAACATCCTCCTCTTCATTGTCTTGATTCCACGATCACACTTTGCCTTTACCTGCACCACAAACACAAATTGCAATGCATGAGTATTTTATAAACACTCAGTAAGGCAATCCTCCCATCTACTGGGCTATACACACAAGCAGTAGAGACATCTCTAACCATCAACCAACAATCAACAATCAACAATAACAAATCAGGACTCTGCATTGACCGACACCAAGCATGCATCGACCGACACTATTTGGGGTTGCGTCGACCGACGCATGTTATGCATCGACCGACTGATGCTCCCATTGCATCGACCGACGCAAAGTGCATCGATCGATGCAATGCCGAGCATCGTTTTCCCCGAAGCTTCTCGCCGGATCTTCGTACCTATAACCACAAAACTCGATCCCAAACCACATGAAAGCTTCCTAACGTCCCAAATAACAATCTAACAAGCCTAACAACACATATCAAGCAAATCAGAGATATCTCCAGCTTAGATAAGCCATGGTAATGCACTTACCTTTGACAAGAAGTTTCTGAACCTTAAACAAGCAAGAACATGCTCCTAGGAAGCTCCTACAACCATCTCAGCTACAGATATCTACAGGAAACGCCTCCAATCACCAGAAATAACCAAGAACACTCAAGAACAGTTAGGGAACTTTTTTCTCTCTTTTTGTTTTCTCTCAAAAGCGGCCAAACACGACTAATGAGACAAAAACTCGAGTTTAGGGTTTTCCTAACCCAAAACGCAGCGTTTAACTTAAATCAAACCGCAAAAAAACAACCTTGCATCGACCGATGCAATCCCTAAACCGGGATTTTGGTTTGCGTATGTTACAATTCTCCCCCACCAACATAGATTCGTCCTCGGATCTCGAACAACCATCAGTCAAGGACTCCTGTGCAACCGTCTCCACAGCCCTCACTCCTCCAACCGATCTACGAAAGGTCACCTTTAGGCGATAGGCTCACGCTCCAGGCATTATTTGCTCTCGACTTTTGGACTTTTCTTTACTCATAGGTCTAAACCTTGAGTTTTTATTGGCTTCTCATCAGACCTAAGTCTGCATGCCATAATGTTAGCTCCTCATCGGGCCTAAGCCCGCATGCCATAATATATATAAGGAAGTCCAATATTCGTCGCTCAAGTAGCCACCCTACAGCGCGCCCCCGGATCGTCATCCAAACTCGATATACCAACGATACTTCCAAGCCACAAAGTCCCATAATATGGCAGTACTAGGAGAACCAAAGTCCCCCAATAGTCGCGAGCAAACAATTCTAAACACGTCTGAGTCCTATCCCTATCCAGGTTTCCTTCATGTGGCTCGCGTAAAACATCACAATGTCCTACCAACCACATATCCCCTCACTGGAATACCTCATGACCACTCAAGGATCATATACATGCCCCAAGGGCCGCCACGAAGGCCAAACAAATTTTCTAAACAGGACCACCACCAAGGCCAAACAAATGTCCTAAACAGGACCGTCACAAAAGGCCAAACAAATGTCCTCAACAGAACCGCCACCAAGGCCAAACAAATGTCCTAAACAGGACCGTCACAAAAGGCCAAACAAATGTCCTCAACAGAACCGCCACCAAGGCCAAACAAATGTCCTAAATATGACCACCACCAAGGCCACTCGTCCCGAAGGACCGTCACAAAGACCACTTGTCCCGAAGGACCGTCACAAAGACCATACATCCCAAAGGATCGCCTCAACAGGCACATTGGCTAAATTGCCCGCCACAAAGGCTACACATCTGGCTAAACAGCCCGCCACAAAGGTACATATGGCTATACATCCCGCCACAAAGGCCACACAACTGGCTAAACAACCCACCACAAAGGCCACACAATGTCTCAAAAGACCACCCAAACACGGGCACAATGACTCAAAAGTCTGCCACTAAGGCCACATAAGCCCCTCCAAGGATCATCACCACTGAAATGGACAAATTCTAACTCACATAAAACTTTCCATTTTTAGCACTTTCCACTTTTGGAAACCTCTATTTCAGGAAACTTTCCTCCAAAACCCTGCTTCAAGGGAATCTAATACCCCGAACACCACATCATCTTGTTACTTAGTCGCACAACCAACCACCCCTAAGCGACCAAGTAAACAAGAGAGATGGGCTGGAATACTCTATTCCCGCTCCAGCCACGGATTACAGATGGGACCAGGCTAGACAAGCTCAAGTTGCGGCTTGTTTCTCATACCACTTCTTAAACCTTGTCTTCATCCTCGCCTCTAGCTCCCAAGTCTGCTCCTCAACACCATCACAGTCCCAAAAAACTCTCATCAAAGGAATCGTCTTCTTCCGAAGTTCCTTGATTCTTCTCTCGAGAACCCTCACTGGTCTCGCCTCCAAAGTCATGTTAGGCTGAAGATCTTCAGGAATCTTAGCCAACAACTGATCATCCTCACGGAGACACTTCCGCAACATAGAAATATGGAAAACCTTGTGGAACGTACACATAACCTCAGGCAACTCCAGCCTGTATGCTACCAGTCCCACCCCCTCAATCACTCTGAACGGACCCACAAACCTTGGACTCAACTTAGTCTCTGTCAATGACCTGTTCGGACCCCGAAACATGGCCCTCTTGAGGTACACTCTGTCTCCTACCTGAAACTCAAGATCTCTCCTCCTCCTATCAGCATAGCTCCTCTGCCTATCCTGAGCCTCCTTCATGTTCAGCTTGAGAACCCGAATCTTCTCTGAGGTCTCCTGAACAAAATATGCTCTGGACATGCTCCTCTCCCCCACCTGAGTCCAGCATAACGGTGTCCAACATGGTCTTCCATACAAGGCCTCATAAGGAGCCATCTTAATACTCGCCTGATAACTGTTGTTGTAAGCAAACTCTACCAGGTTTAGGTGATCTGCCCAATGGCAACCCCAATCCAACACACACATCCTCAACAAATCCTCCAGCGTTTGGATCGTCCTCTCTGACTGTCCATCGGTCTGGGGATGATAAGCTGTACTCATATGCACCTTAGTGCCCGTCTCTGCCTGAAATGCCTTCCAGAACACCGAAGTGAACTTAGAGTCTCTATCAGACACAATACTCTCTGGCACCCCATGCAACTTGACTATCTCCTTCACATATTTCTTAGCCAAGACCGCTGCTCCATCAGTCTTCTCAAAGGCCAGAAAATGTGCTGAGTTAGTCAACTGGTCCACAATGACCCATATAGCATCAAAAGTCCGAGACACTGGCAATCCAACCACAAAATCCATAGTGATCATATCCCATTTCCACTCAGGAATGGGTAGACTCTTCAGTAACCCGCCAGGAACCTGATGCTCATCTTTCACTAGCTGACACACATCGCACCTCGCGACCCAACTAGCTACATCCTTCTTCATCCCGACCTAGTGATAGTACCTCTTGAGATCACGTTAAATCTTAGTCGCTCCTGGATGAATAGAAGACTTGCTCGCATGAGCCTCTCTCAGGATCTCCTGCCTCAAATCCTCATCTTTGGGCACACAAACCCGACCATGCACCAAGATAGTACCATTATCTGAGACCTGATACTCTGAATCCCCATCCTTTGAGGCATTCACCAGCCCCAAATCCTTCTCCTGAGCCAACCGCACCCTACTCAGAAGATCTGCTCTATCAACCGCTTCCAATCCCAATAGTTCCTGAGACACATCACACAAACTCAATGCACCGATCTCTCCTACCAGAGACTCCATCTCCTGCTCCTGAGCCGAAGCTACCCTCTTCCGACTCAGAGCATATGCAACCAGGTTAGCCTTACTAGGATGATAGGCTATCTCCAAATCAAAGTCTGCCACAAGTTCCATCCACCGCCTCTGTCTCAAATTCAGCTCAGGCTGAGTGAATATATACTTCAGACTCTTATGATCTGTAAACACCTATACATTTGCACCATAAAGATAAGATCTCCAAATCTTCAGGGCAAAGACTACATCACCCATCTCCAAATCATGAGTAGGATAGTTGTCCTCATGCTTCCACAACTGCCGCGAAGCATAGGCAATCACCTTCCCATGCTGCATAAGCACACACCCCAAACCAACTCTAGATGCATCATATAAACCACATAGGGTTCTCCCTGCTCAGGCAAAGCCAACACTGGCGTAGTAGTCAACATCTCCTTAAGGCTTGCAAAGCCCTCCTCACACGCTTGTGACCAAACAAAAGGAACATCCTTCACTGTCAACTTAGTCAATGGACGTGCTCTGCTCGCAAACCCCTGCACAAACCTCCTGTAGTAACCTACCAGACCAAGGAAACTCCTGATCTCTGTGGCATTCTGCGGTCTAGGCCAATCCCTGATAGCCTGAATATTATCCGGACCTACAGAAACTCCCTCTGCAGAAACAATATGACCCAGAAAAGCCATCTCACGCTGCCAAAAACTGCATTGGCTCAACTTAGCAAACAATTTCTGCTCCCGCAACTTCTCTAGAACTGCCCTCAAATGCACTGCATGCTCTTCAAGACTCTTACAAAATACCAGGATATCGTCGATGAAGATGATGACAGACACGTCCAGAAACTCCTGAAACACGCTGTTCATCAACTTCATAAACGCTGCTGGTGCGTTAGTCAACCCGAAAGGCATCACCACAAACTCATAATGCCCATACCTCATCCTGAAAGCCGTCTTCCTCACATCTGCCTCATCTATCGGTATCTGATGATAACCCGAAGCTAAATATATCTTAGAGAACCAAGTAGCACTCCTTAACTGATCCAACAACTCATCGATCATTGGAAGAGGGTACTTGTTCTTCACAGTGACCCGGTTTAAACCCCGGTAATCAATACACAACCGGAAACTCCCATCCTTCTTCTTGACAAATAACACCGGCGCTTCCCACGGTGATACACTAGGACGGATGAATCCCTTACTCAACAAATCCTCTAGCTGCTTCTTCAGCTCTGCCTTTTCTGCTGGAGCCATTCTGTAAGGAGCCTTGGATAACGACGTTGTCCCCGGTTCTAGTTCAATCGTGAAAGAATCCGACCGAGATGGTGGTAATCCCTGCAATGACTGGAAACACATCCTCAAATTCCTCAACAACCTGGATACCGCTAACCGTAGACTTCCCCACTGACTCTGGCATTGATATAGTAACCAAATAAGTCTCATAGCCCTTCTCGATCATCTTCCCAGCCTGAATGGCCGAAATCATGAGACTCCCTGAAGTCGGTCTAATACCCTGAAAAACCAACTTCCCTCCTGGACTCAATCTCCACTCTACCCCGATGGCAATCCAAATGCACCATATGCCGATGCAACCAATCCATCCCGAGAATAACATCATACAACTCCACTGGACTGATAAGCAAATCCACTGGCCACGACTCTCCTGCGAGCTGAATATCAACTCCTCTAGCTCGTCCAATAACTCTCAGGAACTTGCCTCCCGCAACTCTGACAACTCCTGTACGCTCCCCGGGATCCCCTCTGATTCCCGCGCTCTCTGCACACTCCGGCATAATGAAGCTATGGGAAGCTCTAGAATCAAACATAACATGAGACTTAAACCCGCCCACAACCAAGGTCCTTACACAAACCTCATGTGTTGAGAACCTAACACTTTATCACAGGAAAACATAAAATCTGAACCTACTGAAATTAATAAAGTTTAAGTACCAGAAATTATACGTGTGATCGCCCTGACACTGGTTCCACCAGTCTTTGCAGTCGTGTAAACTCGTGGCGCCTGCTCAATCCGTGCTACCTGCTACCTACCCGGCTGCACCTGCTGCAACGCTGCCACTGCTACCGGCTCCAACTTGGGACACAAGGGTATGATGTGCCCTGGCTCCCTGCAATGATAGCATACACGAACAGCTGCCATCGGAGCACTCCTCTTGGGGCAGCTAGCAATCTTGTGATCCTTGCTCCCACACTTGAAGCAACTCGCACCACTCGACGTCTGCATAGCCTCCCACCTTCTCTTGGTTCCCTGCGCAGGCTTGCCGCCCTTGCTAGAACCTCCATAATGCTGAGCCTTACTAGGATGAACTGCTGGACTAACTGCCACTAACTGTGCCCGGATATCCTGCTCAATCTCTGCTGCAGTCTCAACCAGCTCTGCAAGCGTAGCATAACTACTTCCTTTACAATAGACCCTCAAGTCATCATGAAGAGCCCTCATAAAACCTCCTGATCTGAGCCTCCTCAGGCTCCGTAGCCCGATCCCCATAACATAGAAGTCGACTGAACTCTAAGTCTAGCTCCCGCACTAACCGCGTCCCCTGAGACAACTGAAGGAACTGCGCCTCCAACCGGTCCAATGCCTCTCTAGGAAAATACTTGCGGTTGAACTCCAAGGCGAATTCAGCCCAAGACATCTCCCTCTGCACTCTCCTAGCAGCCACTGATCTCCACCCCACCTGAGCATCACCAATATAGTGGTGGACCCCTTATGTCCACCCAAAACTCCTCAGGACATCTCAGAGTATGGAAGTTACGTTCCACACTCGTCCTCCACGCATCTGCATCAGTAGGATCTATACCACCTGAAAACCGCGCAGTCTCGATGCCCTTCATCTCCTTGAGCATGGACAAGTAGCGTCCATGTGCTCCTGCATCCGCAGCCACTGGCTGCCGCTCCTCCGCCACCACTGGTGGCACTACCTGAGTCTCAGCCGGTTCCACTGCTGGAAGCCGCTCCACTAACTGTGCTAGCAAAGCCGCAAAATCAGCACCAGGGACTCCTTCCGCTGGGACTCCCACACCCGGGACCTTAGCATCACCGGCCACTGGAGCATCAACACCGCTCCCTCCGGCCACACTCATGGAATCCCTCTGGACACCCTGCGACTCGCCAACACCCTCAACTATCACACTCTGCTCCGCAGTCTCACTCACTGTTGGGCCTCTACCCCTACCATGACCACATCCGCGTCCACGACCACGTCCGTGTCCACGACCAGCAACAGCACCATCTCTAGCCATCTGCACTACCATGAACAGAAGACTGAGCAAACAATTTCTATTATAACACAGAAACATAAACTCACCGTGGAATCACACAATAGCCTCGAAGAGGATGTTCTAGGACTCCATGCCACACACAATTGACTAACTCACATGATCAAGTAAAGCATGAAAATCCACAACATCTACAGCACAAAGCCTAGTGAACCCAAACCTAGAACCGTAAGGGCTCTAATACCAAAAACTGATACGACCCGACCTTTTTTTTTAAATAAATAAATATTAAATAATAATAAATAAACTATAACTAGTGGTCCCATATCCACTAGCCACCTAGCCACAATCACAACCAACAGCGGAAATAACAAAACCAATATCCAATAAATATCCAATAATAAAACCAATATTATAACATAAACAATATCCAAAATTCAACCAACAGGAATCATAGAACCAGCAACCTAGTAATGTTTCTAATGACCCAACTCTAGCAACCTAGCAATGCCAGACAACCACCAATCGAGTCTCCAGAACATCCTCCTCTTCACTGCCTTGATTTCACGATCACACTTTGCTTTTACCTGCACCACAAACACAAATTGCAATGCATGAGTATTTTATAAACACTCAGTAAGACAATCCTCCCATGTATTGGGCTATACACACAAGCAATAGAGACATCTCTAACCATCAACCAACAATCAATAATCAACAGTAACAAACCAGGACTCTGCATCGACCGACACCAAGCTTGCATCAACCGACACCAAGCTTGCATCAACCGACACCAGTTGGGGTTGCATCGACCGATGCATGTTATGTATCGACCAATGCAAGGTTAACTTGCATCGACCGATGCTCCCATTGCATCGACCGATGCATGCTCGACATAGCACGAAAACCTAGGTTTTACGCGCCGTCCTCGCAATTGCATCGACCGATGCAATGCCGAGCATCGTTTTCCCTCGAAGCTTCTCGCCGGATCTTCGTTCCTATAACCATAAAACTCGATCCCAAGCCACAAGAAAGCTTTCTAACGTCCCAAATAACAATCTAATAAGCCTAACAACACATAACAAGAAAATCAGAGATATCTCCAGCTTAGATAAGCCATGGTCATGCACTTACCTTTGCCAAGAAGTTTCTGAACCTTAAACAAAAAAGAACACGCTCCTAGGAAGCTCCTACAACGATCTCAGCTACAGATCTCTACAGGAAACGCCTCCAATCACCATAAATCACCAAGAACACTCAAGAACACTTAGGAAACTTTTTTCTCTCTTTTTGTTTTCTCTCAAAAGCGGCCAAACACAACTAATGAGACAAAAACTCGAGTGTAGGGTTTTCCTAACCCAAAACGCAGCGTTTAACTTAAGTCGAACCGCAGAAAAACAGCCTTGCATTGACCGATGCAATCCCTAAACCGGGATTTCGGTAACACCCAGCCGTTAGGTCATCGACGTTTATACCCAGTCGTAGGGTCATCAACAACGTTTATACTCGGCCATAGAGTCATCAATGGCGTTTATACTCGGCCGTAGAATCATCTTCGTGGCATTTATACTCAGCCATAGAATCAATTCCTTAGGTTGTGCTTGATTAAGCAATAAACCCATAATTATGATAAACTTGGTGAAACCTCATCACCATCAATCTTCAATACCATGGATAAACGTGATGAGCCGTTAATGGCTTAAGCATCATCATCACGGAACGTTCTCACCGATTCATGTATATCCGATGTCTTGTTCTTCAAGAAACTAACACTTGTGCTAGCCAAAAAAAAAACACTATCGCTTGCCGAATCTATAAAACAAGCCAACTGGCTTCTTCTTTTTCTTTAGATACCAACGATCACCATTGGTTTATGATCGATCGTTCAACACACCGCACGTCTAAGTTTCATCACCGCCCTAGCAAACTTGCTAGTCAATAAGAATCAAACGTGGCCAAATCACTAACCAATACAACATGATTCCTTAGAAAAGAATCACGATTCACGTCCTTCTTCCTTTTCCCCCTTTTTTTTTTTTTCTGAAAGTCCAAAGACACAACCAACCCAATCAATAAAATAAAATAAAAAGAGTGAAGTTTGCATAAGAAGCAAGCAACAATAGGTCAAAGAAATTAGGGATTTGTTTTTTTTTTTTTTAAGAAGAAATGATGGAACATAGATAGATAGAACATCATAGAAACAAAAACTAACGAAACTCTAACCCATATGAATAGAGATCCACAGGATTGACTGCTCGATACCATAATAGATTTGATGAGAGTAAAGAATACATAATATGTTAAAGTAAGAATTATATTAGACTCTCATAATTGTAATTGTACAAGATACATTCTCTTATATAGAGATGAGTTTCCTAAACTAAGATAAAGATAAATGTAAACTAAATATTATTTATACATTCTTGATAATTTTTAACTTCCTAAACCAATATTAACATTTATCTAATATCTTCATGACTTCCATTTTTGATTTTATCACCTCGACCGTCGATCTCGGTCGATCTCTGGTTCTCTATCTCCCAATACATGCAAATCAACTGTTGTTAAAGTGACTTGAAATCTCTGAAGACGTCTACAAAGATGTACAAGACTGTGTAAGGCGTACAAGGCTTTTACTGGGCTTTTACTAGGCTTTTGTAGAGACCGACTCAAGGCAACTTAGGGTTAGGATTTTGGGGGTGTAGGCGGCGCAGCCGCCTATACGGTGTAATAGATTCTAGAAGATTCACAAGATCTTTTATTTCCTATTGTATCGAGTTTTTTGAGGCCTATATAAGAAGACTAGGGGATTGTAAGGTTGTTAATCTGATTAATAATATAAACCCTAGATAAAGGGTATTCGCCTCAAGAACACTCTGTTTCTCTTTTCAAAGTCTTTCTTATTCTGTTTCTGTTCATCCGAATTCACAACAACTGGTATCAGAGCGCCAGGCTCGATGACGAGTTAAAGTTTGAGGTTCCACGTTTCAATGGAACAGGTAACTTCTGTCTCTGGCAGACCCGGGTGAAGGACATGCTAAATCAGCAAGGGATGAAGAAAGCTTTGTTAGACACAAAGCCAGAAGCGATCTCGCAGGATGATTGGGATGAGATGAGGGAGAAGGAGGGTTCAATGATACAAACATGTCTTGGAGATGAAGTCGTGCATCAGGTTCTAGATCTCAGATCTTCAAAAAAGATCTGGGATAAGCTAGAAAAGATGTACATGTCGAAGTCCCCATCTAGCAAGCTGTACCTGAAACAGAGGTTGTATTGGTTTAAGATGGCTGAAGGAGCAAATCTGGTCCAGCATATTAACCAATTCAATCAGATCACTGGAGATCTAGGGCGTGTGGGTGTTACAGTTGAGGACAAGGATAACGCCATGCTGATGTTGTGTTCTTTAACTCCTGTATATGAGACGTTGGTGACTGCACTATTGGCTGACAAAGAGACGATAAGTCTGCAGTCGGCTACAGACTCGCTGCTTGGGCATCATAACCGACGCCAACAGCATGGTGGTGGTAGCAGTGACAACCCTCAAGGTGATGGACTATATGTGAGTATAAGTCAAGGTAGCGGAGTACAGAAGAACAAGGGAAAGCAGAGAGATGGCAAGATGAAGAAGATAATCTGTTATAAGTGTGAGAAACCAAGATACTATAAGAGAGATTGTCCTCTGAACAAGAAGCAGAACGAGACAGGAGGTTCATCTAATTCTGTGAACATGGTTCAGGTAGAAGACGCAGTGAAGGTCGAGTTCGATTTGCTTGCAGTGACTACAAGCAATCACACAGATTCTTGGATACTGGATACAGGCTGTTCATTCCACATGACTTCAAACAAGCATTGGTTTGACACGTATCAGGCTGGAAATTTTGGAACTGTTCAAATGGCTGACAATAGAAGCTGCAGCGTTGTTGGCATTGGACAGATCAAATTTCGGATGTATGATGGCACTTTCAGGATTTTAACTGAAGTGAGGCATCTTTCAACGGTGAAGAAGAATCTGATATCTCTTGGTTCACTTCACAGGGACGGATTCAGGTTCGAAACTGATGATGATAACTGTGTGAATGTGCGCAAAGGAGATATGGTGTTGATGAAGGGTCAGCTCACAGCAGGGAGTGTGTATCGTTTACTTGGAAACGTGGTTGTAGGTGGAGCTGCAGCCGTGGTAACTGAATCAGATAACACAGCTCTATGGCATATGCGGTTGGGGCATATTGGAGAGCATGGTTTGTCTGAACTTCACAAGAGGGGTCTTCTGGATGGTTTGAAGAATTGTAAGATGGAGTTTTGTAGGTTCTGTGTGATGGGGAAGCAGTCCAAGGCATCTTTCAAGACAGGTATACACACCACAAAGAGTCTTTTAGACTATGTGCATTCTGATGTGTGGGGGCCTACACAAGAACATTCATTAGGAGGAAGTACATACTATGTCATCTTTATAGATGATTTTTCTAAGAAGGTTTGGGTTTACTTCATGAGGCAGAAATCTAAAGTTTTTGAGAAATTTAAGATTTGGAAGGCTGAAGTGGAAAACCAAACAGGGAGGAAGATGAAGTATTTAAGGTCTGATAATGGTACAGAGTATACGAATGGAGAGTTTCAGAAGCTGTGTGAGGAGCATGGTATTCAGAGGCACTTTACAGTGCGGAAAACACCACAACAGAACGGTGTAAGTGAAAGGATGAATCGTTCTATTGCAGAGAAAGCAAGGTGTTTGTGGTTGAATGCAGGACTCCCGAAGATCTTCTGGGCTGAAGTCGTATACATGGCGGTCTACCTCATCAATAGATGGCCAAGGGTTTCTTTAGAAGGAAAGGTTACTGAAGAGGTATGGACTGGGGTAGACATTGATCTATCAAACTTGAGAATCTTTGGATGTCCAGCTTATGTGTTAGTTCCCAACGACGAAAGGTCAAAGCTGGATTCGAAGTCCAAGAAGTGCATTTTTCTGGGATTTGAGAAAGGCGTGAAAGGTTTCAAGTTATGGGATCCTGAGGCTAAGAAAAGAGTGATCAGCCGAGATGTGGTGTTTGATGAGCAGTACATGCTGCTACAGGCGAGTTCAGAACGAGTTCCTGTAACCATTGAGGCTGATGCTGGTTCAGAGATAGCGGAGGATGAAGAGGAGTCTAGTGAAGCTAGACCAGCAGCAGAAGCAGATGAGCAAACCCCTGAGGTGGAGCAGTCTCCTAAGGTGGGGAAGAAGGGTAATCAGATACGTACAGAGGGGAGTTTGGCTGCAACCAAGGAAAAGCGTGTAGTGAAGGCACTTGTCAGATATGGGTATGAAGATATGGCTAGCTATGCTTTAATGATTGGTACAAATGATCCATCATGTTTTCGTGAAGCTATTAACAGTCATGAAATGGAAGAATGGATTGCTGCTATGACAGAGGAGACAGTTAGTCTGAACAAGAATCAGACATGGTAGCTTACAACACTTCCAAAGGGGAAGAAAGCAATTGGTTGCAAGTGGGTCTTCAAGAGGAAAACAGGAGTCACTGAGAAGGAAGTTGTGACTTTCAAGGCGAGACTAGTAGCGAAAGGGTACTCACAGAGGGCAGGGGTTGATTATGACGAGATTTTCTCCCCTGTAGTTCGACACACGTCCCTCCGTGTTGTGTTGGGACTGGTAGCTTGCTGGGATTTGCATCTTGAGCAGATGGATGTGAAGACAGCGTTTCTCCATGGGAATTTGGAGGAAGAGATATATATGGAGCAACCTGAAGGGTTTGTCAAGTCTGGAGAGGAGGCACTTGTATGCAGACTGAAAAGATCTTTATACGGGCTGAAGCAGGCTCCTAGACAGTGGTACAAACGTTTTGATACTTACATGTTGCAGATAGAGTACCAGAGATGTGAGTATGACTGTTGTGTTTATGTGAAGAACGTTGGTAATAATTCTCCCATATTTTTGCTGTTGTATGTTGATGATATGCTCATTGCTGGAAGCAATATGGATGATATTGTTGAGTTGAAAGGGCTACTGGGAGAAGAGTTTGAGATGAAGGATCTTGGTGCTGCAAAGAAGATTCTTGGGATGGAGATTCGCAGGGATAGGAGTTCTCAGAGATTGTGGTTATCTCAAAGAAGCTACATTGAGAAGATACTTGAAAGGTTTGACATGAAGAATCTAAAACCTGTGTTTACTCCTCTGGCTAATCACTTCAAGCTCTCAGCACGTCAGAGCCCTATTTCTGATGAGGAGATCAGAAACATGGCACAAGTTCTTTATGCTAGTGCAGTTGGTTGTCTGATGTATGCGATGGTTTGCACAAGACCAGATTTGGCGCAAGCTGTTAGTCAAATCAGTAAGTACATGTCTAAACCTCGGAGGGAGCACTGGAATGCAGTGAAATGGATTCTCAGGTATTTGAAGGGTACTACAGATCGTGGTCTCATGTTTGGAGGACATGAGTGCAAGGCAGAAGTCGTGGGTTTCGTTGATTCAGATTATGCAGGTGATCTTGATAACAGGAGATCTACAACCGGGTATGTATTTACTCTTGCTGGAGCACCTATAAGTTGGAGGTCTGTGTTACATTCTGTAGTTGCCATGTCAACCACTGAAGCCGAGTACATGGCAATGGGAGAGGCAGCTAAGGAGGCATTATGGGTTAGAGGACTTGTAATGGAATTGGGTGTTGAGCAAGGTGGAGTTCAGCTACACTGTGATAGTCAGAGTGCTTTATATCTGGCAAAGAATCAAGTGTATCATGGTAGGACAAAGCACATTGAGGTAAGATATCACAAGATCAGAGAGTTATCAGTTTCTGGTGTGATTTTACTGCAGAAGGTGCACACGTCTAAGAATGCAGCTGATATGTTGACCAAGCCAGTCACCATGGAGAAGTTCAAGCACTGCTTGGATTTGCTCCAGGTCTTTCATTGCTAGATGAAGACAAAAGGTTTCCTCAAAAGCTAACAAGGAGTTGAAGTTGAAGTCAATGAGATTTTGTCGTCAAGGTGGAGTTTGTTGTTAAAGTGACTTGAAATCTCTAAAGACGTCTACAAAGATGTACAAGACTGTATAAGGTGTACAAGGCTTTTACTGGGCTTTTACTAGGCTTTTGTAGAGACCGACTCAAGGCAACTTAGGGTTAGGGTTTTGGGGGTGTCGGCGCAGCCGCCTGTATGGTGTAATAGATTCTAGAAGATTCACAAGATCTTTTATTTCCTATTGTATCGGGTTTTTTGAGGCCTATATAAGAAGACTAGGGGATTGTAAGGTTGTTAATCAGATTAATAATATAAACCCTAGACAAAGGGAATTCGCCTCAAGAACACTCTGTTTCTCTTTTCAAAATCTTTCTTATTCTGTTTCTGTTCATCCGAATTCACAACATCAACTATAGCCATCTCCAGTCCCTCGTTCTCTCTTTCAAGCACTTTACCAAGAAGATTGAAATATCCTGCAAAAAGGTTCTCCGTAGCAGCGACCTCTTTTTTGGAGCACATTAACACTCTTGCATAACCAAGATCAAGGTGAGAGTAAATATCGTGCCTGCTATCAGTTGGTAGCACAAACTGAAACAAAGTCTCAAGCTCAGGTTTCATAACCACATTCTTCATCAAACCTTGCTCAAAACAGATGCCTAAAACAGTTATAAACTGCGCAGTGAGCTTGATAACATCGAGCTCCTTGTGTGTGACCCCTTGAGGAAGTAATGGGAACTTGATAGGCTCTGCATCCTCGGTAGGTAGAACATCAAGTTGTTTATCACAAGATCCCAGTGGCGAGACGTTGTTCTCCATGTTAACAAAATACTCAAAAGCATGCAAATCAATCATAGCCATCTCCACTCCTTGCTCATCCTCCTCCTTTCCAAGCACTTGACGAAGAAGATTTGGTTGACCATCTCCACTCCTTGCTCATCCTCCTCGTTTCCAAGTCCTGCGTTTGTGGCCAGTCGGTGTACTCAACTTTAACAAAATACTCAAAATCATGCAAATCAACTATGGCCATCTCCGCTCCCTCCTCCTTCTCACTTTCGAGCACTTTACCAAGAAGATTGAAGAAACCCTTAAGAACGGTCTTCGTACTAGCACCCTTCTCCATGAACTTTTCGATACACAATAACACCCTCGTATACAAAATAGTAAGCTGAGATTAGAAATCGTGTCTGGCTGGTATCAGTTGATAGCATAAACCGAAACAGATGCTCAAGCTCAGGTTTCATAAACACACTCTTCATCAAATCCAAGTAAACTCAAGAATTTATGGTTCATGCATGCTCAAGCCCGACGAGTTTGTATACAACGTGTACCATGCATGAACCATAAATTCTTGAGTTTACTTGGATTTGTTCATAAACACACTCTTCTCGTTGGTAGAAGAGGTAAATTTTATTAAGCGAACCAATTCAAATATAACATGAACGTCACTCTTCAAAAGGTTAGAAGCAATGTTTTGTGACATATCATCACAAGTCTAGCTACTACGCGAATGCGATTTTCATAATTCGTTAATCCATTATCCAGTGTAACGTCATTTTTAAGTTGCATGAGCATATTATTGTCTTTTTCGTCATTGTTAATTAACAATATCGCATGAACATACTTCTCAGAAAGTAGGACTACCATAAAATAAAAAATAAAATAAAAAAAGACAGGATCCAAAAACACAACATGAAGACACAAAGCCACGAAACTTGGAAGTAACAAAAACAGAGAATATGTACAGTTCTCTTTGGAGAACCTGTCACAGATCTTGGTCTTGCAGTTGGTCCAAGGATGCGGTTTCCCTTCAGAAACACCAATCTCTGTTGCAATCATAAAGTGCTTTCACTTGGTCAAACTTTTTGACACTTTAGCTGGCTCCCATCTGCTTAGAATGCACTATAGGTAACTTGGTAGGGGCTATTGTTGAGCATTGAAAATTTGGACTCAACGCCTTGAGTTGACATATGTGTTTATATTAAACATACCGCCAATCAAGCAAATCAATTATGTTGACTGGTGTAACGTCCCGACCGCCACTTCTCAGTGGGCCCATGTCCAATCTCAGTCCATGGGTCCACTTTTTTTAATGGGCATCACGTCCTCTCACTAGGCTCGTGAGTCCATCAATATCCGACGGTCGGTTTGCTACGTCCGGGAGACTTTAAAGACTTGTTACCGTCCCTACAAATTACCACATGATCTTTCCCTGTGTTTTGTCCTCACTCGCACAGTTCTGACAATCACTTCCCGGAAAGTCACTCATCCTGAGACTACTCAAGCTCAAGCACGCTTGATTCTGGAGTTCTCTCAGGATCCTTGACCGAAAAGATAAATGCACTTTGGTGATATAGGTGGCCAAATATATTCTTTTAAACCTCTCCGCAAGTCTCTGAAACCGAGGTGTCACAATTCATCCCCACTAACAGATCGCAAGGTCCTCGTTGCGCACCAAGACCGTCACCCCCGATGGTGTGAGTCCACTTGACTCCACACTCATCTGGGTTCGGCTCTGATACAAATTGTAACACCCCGACCGCCACCTCTCAGTGGGGCCCATGTCCAATCCCAGTCCATGGGCCCTTCCTTAATGGACCTCTCGTCCTCTCACTAGGCCCATGAGCCCATCAATATCCGATGGTCGGTTTGCTATGTCCGGTAGGCTTTAAAGACTAATTACCGTCCCTACAAATCACCATATGATCTTTCCCTGTGTTTTGTCCTCACTCGCACAGTTCAAACAATCACTTCCCGAAAGGACACCTATCCTGAGACTACTCTAACTCAAGCACACTTAACTTTGGAGTTTTCTCAGGACCCTTGACCGAAAGATAAGTACACTTTGGTGACATAGGTGGTCAAATCAAGTCTTTTAAACCTCTTTGCAAGTCTCTGAAACCGGGATGTCATAAAGGTTATTGGCTTATGTTTAAATGGTGGATTGGCCAGTTATATTCGTAGAAGTCGTCAAGTTTTTTGGACAGAGTAATTCTCCATCTAGGAGCCGGGTTATACATAGCTCAACACAAAAGCAGTATATCAGAGAGGCTGAAAAAATAGAAGTAATGTCTACTAAATTTTCATTTAATAAACTATTATTTTGTGTTAATAGTTTTTTTAACACCTTAGTTTATTAACTTGAATCAAAGGTTACATACAAATACAATCACTACTTAATTATAATTAAAAATCAAAAAAAGTAAAATTACATGATGCATTATGTCTGATGCAAAATTTACACACTAATCAATATTATAAAAATTCTTTCGAGCCGGACCTGTTTTGGTCCAATGGTTGACAAAAAAAAAAAAAAANGGCTATTGTTGAGCATTGAAAATTTGGACTCAACGCCTTGAGTTGACATATGTGTTTATATTAAACATACCGCCAATCAAGCAAATCAATTATGTTGACTGGTGTAACGTCCCGACCGCCACTTCTCAGTGGGCCCATGTCCAATCTCAGTCCATGGGTCCACTTTTTTTAATGGGCATCACGTCCTCTCACTAGGCTCGTGAGTCCATCAATATCCGACGGTCGGTTTGCTACGTCCGGGAGACTTTAAAGACTTGTTACCGTCCCTACAAATTACCACATGATCTTTCCCTGTGTTTTGTCCTCACTCGCACAGTTCTGACAATCACTTCCCGGAAAGTCACTCATCCTGAGACTACTCAAGCTCAAGCACGCTTGATTCTGGAGTTCTCTCAGGATCCTTGACCGAAAAGATAAATGCACTTTGGTGATATAGGTGGCCAAATATATTCTTTTAAACCTCTCCGCAAGTCTCTGAAACCGAGGTGTCACAATTCATCCCCACTAACAGATCGCAAGGTCCTCGTTGCGCACCAAGACCGTCACCCCCGATGGTGTGAGTCCACTTGACTCCACACTCATCTGGGTTCGGCTCTGATACAAATTGTAACACCCCGACCGCCACCTCTCAGTGGGGCCCATGTCCAATCCCAGTCCATGGGCCCTTCCTTAATGGACCTCTCGTCCTCTCACTAGGCCCATGAGCCCATCAATATCCGATGGTCGGTTTGCTATGTCCGGTAGGCTTTAAAGACTAATTACCGTCCCTACAAATCACCATATGATCTTTCCCTGTGTTTTGTCCTCACTCGCACAGTTCAAACAATCACTTCCCGAAAGGACACCTATCCTGAGACTACTCTAACTCAAGCACACTTAACTTTGGAGTTTTCTCAGGACCCTTGACCGAAAGATAAGTACACTTTGGTGACATAGGTGGTCAAATCAAGTCTTTTAAACCTCTTTGCAAGTCTCTGAAACCGGGATGTCATAAAGGTTATTGGCTTATGTTTAAATGGTGGATTGGCCAGTTATATTCGTAGAAGTCGTCAAGTTTTTTGGACAGAGTAATTCTCCATCTAGGAGCCGGGTTATACATAGCTCAACACAAAAGCAGTATATCAGAGAGGCTGAAAAAATAGAAGTAATGTCTACTAAATTTTCATTTAATAAACTATTATTTTGTGTTAATAGTTTTTTTAACACCTTAGTTTATTAACTTGAATCAAAGGTTACATACAAATACAATCACTACTTAATTATAATTAAAAATCAAAAAAAGTAAAATTACATGATGCATTATGTCTGATGCAAAATTTACACACTAATCAATATTATAAAAATTCTTTCGAGCCGGACCTGTTTTGGTCCAATGGTTGACAAAAAAAAAAAAAAATATTTCGAGTAAGCAATTAATCCGATTTTTTCCTATTTTTATTTAATAATTTAAGTTTTATTTACAATTACTTACCTAAACATAAGTGAAAAATTATCTTTAAAATAATTGTAAATAAAAAATAGTCTTGATTTCGTATCTCATATAATCATATTTTTCTTAAAATAAACCATAAATTCAATTAATATATTCATTATAACTATTAATATATAACTTATACAAAAATGTAAATATTCTAATAACATATTATTTAATTTTTATACTTATTAGTTTGAAAATTTCATTGATTTAATTTGTATACATACTTTTATAAAATTAAGAAAAGTGATTTTAAATTAGTTTATAAATATATACAATTAACAAGTTATATATTAGTTTGTATATGTAGTGGAGAGTTAATTCATGCTTAAATTATTTAACTTATTAAAAAAATGTGGCATGCTGATGTGTAATCACCTCGAGAGCTACTTTTCAGTTTTACATGTATAGGATGTTTTGGTTGGAAAAAAAACACATATAAGTTTTTTAATGCCTTTTCATATGTTCTCTTATACAGCTTAATTTACGATTTTTAGATATAAAATAATATAAAAACTGTTATATTTTGGTTTAGTGTATCGTAAGGTGTGGAAAAGTTTATATAGAAGAGAAGAGAAAAAGGCAAAAATAGTGAATTCGCTACGCTTTTATTTGGCCTAAGCCTAACATAACTACATAAGGACACTTTTTCTCATAAGATATACTTCAATTTTCTCGGCACTTATCAGCTGGTAGGAAAAAAACTCGAATATGCAAAGTCAGCAGACCATAAACCATTCACTAATCATCTTCTTGTAAGATGACTTTAATAACTAAGTCGTATCGTACCTGATACCTTTGAGACCATCTCCAACGGATAATTTTAAGCTAGATTTTTATGTTAATTTGGTTAAAAAAAAATTAAAAATGATGAAATAAATAAGAATCAATTCTTATTTCAGATGTTTAAGTTACTGGTGACATGTTGGTAAATGGTTGGATGAAGATTTAATTAAAAACAAAAATTATTTTGTGTTTTTATTCCTCCTTTCTCTCTCTCTTTCGTGAATCTCTCTGCAGTGGAAGAGATTTTTTTCAAAGTTAGAACAATAATCGGAGGAGAATAAATCGAAATTTGAGACCGAAACCGTCATGATGAAACCCTAACAATTCGGTGGTCACCATCTGCGAATTCGGTGAACCAAATCCAAAATAACTTTTAGGTTTGTCTCCATCGATTCTTTTCTTAATTGTTGAATTGAGCTTTATACTTTGTTGGAAGAACGAGAGCTTGCTGAGTTGTCGATGGAGTATCATGTCTTTGATGAAGTTTTTTTTTTTCTGCTTGTTCATTCTCTCAAACACAGAACGTGAATAGATTTTTAAAACCCCCACAACCAGAGGAGTAGCGTGAAGATATTTTCCATTTTCATCAGACCACAACTCTTGACGAATCCCAAGCTCCTGCAAATCTTTTCTAGCACTGAGATTATCTTTTGACTTGCCTTTATCATCCAAAAAGGTAAAAATAAGATTGTTAAACACGTTTTTTTCTATGTGCATCAAATCCAGATTGTGACATAATAGAAGATGTTCCCAATAAGGGAGTTTAAAAAATATACTACTCTTTCTCCATTGATTTTTCCTAACTTCTAGCCTGCGCCGCTTCTTTCCAATATTATCTACATTCTCTCCCAAAATAACATCAACATTTTCGAGTTGCTGGAGAATAACATAACTTGATGGTGTAATAGGAGCAACCTTTGTTTCAGTAGAGACATCAAAATGCTGCTTATCTTTTCGAAAAATATGATTTTGAGGCAGAAACCGACGATGTCCCATGTAGTAGTTTTTCTTCCCATGGCGTAAGCGAAATTCTGCAGCATCATAAACTTTGTATCATGAACTGTTGTAGATGTATTTCACCTTGATTTTTCATAGATTTTGCATGTGTTTCTAGATGCATCATCTCCCCAGTACAACATGCAGTCATTAGGACACACATGAATAGTCTCATAGTTAAATCCTAACTTATGTATTATCTTCTTCATATCATTAAAGGGGCATTCTCAAAAATGCTCCTTTTTCCATACCCCTTTTTAAAAATACCCTTTCATGTTGACCATTTTTAAAACTACCCCTCTTTATATACAAAATGACCAAATTACCTTTTTTTTAGTGACATCAAGAATGTACAGTCATCAAAATCGAAAATTTTTTCCGCCAAAAAAATTTCCCGCCAAAATCAAAAAATTTTCCCGAAAAATTATTTTTTCCCGCCAAAAAAAAAATTTCCCGCCAAAATCGAAACTTTTTCCCGCCAAAAATATTGAAATTTATACCTTTTAAAAACATTGTAAACGCTTTTAAAAACCTTGTAAATGCTTTTAAAAAGCTTTTAAAAGCGTTTACAAGGTGTTTAAAAACCTTTTAAAACCCTTTTAAAATCTTATAAAAACTTTTACAAGGTTTTTAAAAACATTGTAAAAGCGTTTATGTGGTGTTTAGAAACCTTTTAAAAATCTTTTTAAAAACCATTGGAAAACCTTTTAAAAACCTTTTAAAAACCTTGTAAAAATCTTGTAAAAGAGTTTACAAGTTGTTTAAAAAACCTTTTAAAACTCTTTAAAAAATCTTGTAAAAGCCTTTACAAGGTGTTTATAAGGCTTTTATAAGGTAGAAACCTTATAAAACCTTTTAAAAACCTTGTAAATTTTTTTTGGCGGGAAATTTTTTTTGTCAAAAATTTTTATCAAAATTTTTTTGACAAAAAAGTGTTTGGCGGGAAAATTTTTTCAAAAAATTTTTGGCGGGAAAATATGTCGGAAATTTTTTGGCGGGAAAATTTTGTTTTTCTTTTTATTGAATAAAATAATTTTCATTTAAGAGTAAAATGGTCATTAAAAATTAAAAGAGCGCAAAAATAAAAATGGCCAGAAAAGAGGGTATTTTTAAAAAGGGTATATCAAAAGGAATATTTTAACAAATTCTCATCATTAAATGAACCTGGCATCTTTGCATGCTCAAAAGCTTCCTTCAAAAGATCAATTACTGTAAAAGCTTTAATTAATTAAAAAGCTTGATTAATTTGAAGACCTTATCGTTTTTTTTTTTCATGTTGGACATGTTTGGGCCTTTTCGTTTTATGGAAACTACTCAATTCACAAATTGAAAACTTTTAGAAAATAAAATAAATGTTAACGTCGGGTAAGCAAATGATGTTAATATCTGTTCCATTCTAACATTTAATGTCGGTTGAAGAACTGACTTAAAAGAACCGACTTTATTTAACGTGTTTCTTGTAGTGGTAGTAAATATATATATATATATATATATATATATATATATATTTTTTTTTTTTTNGCTGCAATCCTTTCAAAATCTACCTTAAAGGGTGTGATTTTGAGGGAGATATTTTTCAACTAGAAAACAAAAAAAAAAATCTTGTAGAATCATGTAAAATAGCATTTTATAAAAAAGTTAAATTTGGTGATTCGTTAAAATAGAGGTTGATTGATTGGTGATGACGAAAAGTTGATTAACGGTGGAGAAGTAACGACGGAAGCACGATGAAGAAGAAGAATAAGCCATTGTGTTATTCATAGCTCTCTCTCTCTTGGCCCTGTGTATGCTTAAGTAGTTTTCTTCAAAAAGTTTTCGATTCTCACAGGACAGGGTTTAGCGATTCTGACTTCTCGTCGTGAAAGTAAAAGAAGAGATTCCAGAATTTTCTTAAGTAAGCAAAATCAGTAAACAAAAGCCATTGTTCATGAAGATATTGCCTATCCATCAAATTGGGTTAAGTTGGTTTTATGATTTTAATCTCTTTTGATCATGTACGATTGTTGATTTTTAGATAGTGTAGTCATTTGTAGTTAGAAGCGTTGATGAGACCATGTTCTCGCATGAGCTTTCTAATGACCAAACTCTTTAAGACCCTCATTAGTAAATAGCTCATTGAAGGTTTTGTTGTAGTTGTTGTTTGACGATTTGCTATATGCTATTAATTTTGCCTTTGATATAATGTTTTTATTTTCATGTTTCTTCAAAGAGTGTAATGTGGATATATTGGATTAGAAGGTAGCTACTTTAAGCTTAGTTAGGAGTGTATCAACAAAGGAAACATAAACACCTTATATGATCTTGGTAAAAATAAACTTCGTTTGTTGTATTGATGTTTGTGATGCTTTGCCATTCGAATCATGGATTTTGTATTCATTTGTGTATTGATCAATGTTTTGTATTGGTAAACTTGTTCACAAACACAACAAGAAGTGTGTCAGTTTTGTTATAAGAAACAGAAAGAAAAAAAGTTCCCCGAGTGACAATCCCTTAAGTATATTATCAACTCTGTTTTGTTCAGTTGCTACTCTCAGCCTTTGTCTCTTGGATCGATTGTTGTGTAGGGTTCTGAGTGAAAGCTTGTAGAAACGCATGAAAATGAAACTTGGAGAATAAGCTCTTTTCGTGATATTATTACATCTCACTTTTACAATTACATTGTTATTTTGTATTTATAGAGAAGACTCTTAAATGATAATAGAACATGTGTCCTCTAACTCATGATTCCAAAATATATCAAATTAAGTTTGTCTAACTCATGATTCTAACTCATGTAAACGCTAGCATACATTAGAGTTAAGCCAAATTATACAATTAAATTTACCTGATTTAAATGTAAACGTTTATAATAACAAATACTATGGAATTACAAAGGGAAAAATGTCATTAAAATCCCCAAGTCTACATTTTTGTTGATTTAAAGCCCGAACTCTTCTTTTAGAGGAAAAAAACACCAATTATTTGTTGACTTCCAAATAAATCGCAAACTCTCGTTGACTTAGCCTTTTGAGGCACAACTTTAAGTGATCGAACGAAGAAATTAAACGGGCTTAATTATCCGTTAACGAGATCCGTTAATAGCAAAACGACGCTGTTTATAACACCCTAAAACTCCCAAATTGAGAAATCGATTTTCAATTTCCCTAATTCACAAACCCTAATCGATCTAACCCTAATCAAACATGATATCTTCGATGACGAGAAGATTCCAGATCTCTTTTTGTTATACACTGGAAGAACTGTCGACCAAGGTTCTCTTCAGTTCTCCATGTAAAGATCGTTACACCGGCTCCACAAACAAACTTCAATGGCACTCCACGGTCGAACGAAGCTACAACTGATGTCTCTGAGCTAGAACTCATCTCGTTAACTCGAATAAGAAGAGAGAAATCGAAGAAGAAAAGAGAAATTGAACAAGAAAAGATAAATTGAGATCGATTAGAGTTTGTGAATTGGGGAAATTGAGAATCGATTTCTTAATTTGGGGGGTTTTAGGATGTTATAAACAGTGTCGTTTTGCTATTAACGGATATCGTTAACGGATAATTAATTCCGTTTAATCTCTCCGTTTGACCACTTAACGTTGTGCCTCAAAAGGCTAAGTCAACGAGAGTTTGCGATTTATTTGGAAGTCAACAAATAATTTGTGTTTTTTTCCTCCAAAAGCAGAGTTCAGGTTTTAAATCAACGAAAATGTAGACTTGGGGATTTTAATGACATTTTTCCCGAATTACAAATCATTGTTGGCTTAATTTTTATATTTCAGTCTATTTCTATATCTTACCATTGTGTAAATCATAGTTTTCATGATTAATATAATTTCAGAAAACTAAATCATATTTTTAATATCAAATATATTTAAAAATGTATTAAAAAAATCCTACGGCATCTCGCGGGTCTAATCTAGTTTTTATTAAACATATCAAACAAACACATGCGAGTTAAAGCCCAACATGTACAAATTACAGAAATAATTTTGCCCAAAAGCCTAACAAAAACTTCTTAGTGAAGAAAAAAATATCATAATTACTTTATTACAATTCGTGATTCATCAGTAAAGAATAAGCAAACTATGTTGGGATGATTCTATGATAAACTAGATAACAACCCGCACTATGTACAGAATAAAATAATTATTAAATAATTTCTTGTAATTTTTATTTACAAAATTTATTATACTTATCAGTAAAAATATTATTTGAAATCTAAAACTTATTTGTGTAGTATATATGATTTAGTTTTATTTGAATATGTAAAAATTTTGTATTGTAATTAAGATTTAATCAGTATGAGTTATTAAAATTCATTTTTAAGATTTTATGAAAGTATAATTAAAGTATAAAATTACTTTAGAAATCTTATTATATAAAGTTGGGTTTTAAAAATTAGCCATTAACAAGATTTTGACATGTGTCAAGTTATCAATCTCAGATTTTGACATGTGTAAAAGTTAATATTTAATTGGACAAATTTGATTACAACAAAAATAAAATATATATATTTTAAAAAATATTCATAATGTAAAAAGATAATTATCAAAAATTACATAATTTATTAAAAAATACAAAGTTTTTTAAATAATTATAAGAAGATTATATATATATATATATATTTCATAAAATTTGAAATTATAATATTATTTACATATTTTAATTTTAAGTTATTAATTCTACAAAAAATAGAAAAATGGATTAAGGAAAATATACAGTTAATAATAAATTCTAAATTTTGTAAATACTCAAGTTCTATATAAAGATAGATTTTCTAATATTTAAATAATTTATTCAAAAACACTGCTTTCAACTTTGTTTAATTGATTTTTTATTAATGGGAAGGTAAATTTTTCTTATTTTTTAAACCAAAATTTTCTCCTATTTTTTCCTTTTTCAGTTGGAAATAGGTAAGATTAATATGTTGATCCGAAATAAGATTAATATATGCGTCTTCTTTTCCTAATACTGTATTTTAAAATTTATTGTAGTATATTTAGATTTTTTTTAATTAATTTTTCATCTTTGAATTGGGATTCATATATTACCGTGCTTATAATTTTCTATTGTTTTCTTAATTATATCAAATATTTTTTTTTTATAATTTCTCAATTTTGATTGGTTGGTCATAAACCCTTCTTTTCTTTTGCAAACATAATTAATACCATCATTCATTCAATCCCAAAGGGAGATAACGAGTAGAAGCTCATCAACCTAATGGATTGATAAAATATACTAATCAAACATAAGCTTACAACAAACATAGATAGATAGATTAGAAAAACATAAATCGTTGTTGATAGATCCATATGAGCTCAAAGACTGTGACACCCTAGTTTGCGGAAAGGTTTAAAAAAATTGATTTGGTCACATATGTCACCAAAATGCACTTATTTTTCTGGTCAAGGATCCTGAGAGAACTTCATGATGGGTGACCTTCCTAGAAGTGATTGTCGGAACTGTGCGAGTGAGCACAAACACACAGGAAAAGATCATTTGTTGACTTGTAGGATCGGTAAACAAGTTTTTAAGGCCTCCTAAGCGTAACAAACTGGCCATCTAATATGGGTGGATCCACGGGCTGGGCATAGATGTAGGGCCCACTTAGGAAGGTGGGCCCATGGACTGAGAGTGAACATGGGCTCACTAAGCAAGGTGGCGGTTGAGGTGTTACAGAGACAGAGGCTACATCATGGTGTGTCAAAGACACTTCCACGAATACTTTGGGAAATTTAACATTAGTTACTATCAAAAGATTTTATAACGTTAGAAAAAGGTTTTTACTTTCTTTGGTTGTCGGAGGAAGCTATTTTGAGATAGCTAAAAGACGTGAACATGTTCTTTCCACATAGGAGGAGGGCAGAGCCGAGGTTCTCTCTATGGTAGAGAAGATTGGACACAAGATTATCTTCCCAAGAGAGGAAGGTGGAGGAGGTTGGACGCAAGGTTATCTCCCCAAGAGTGGAAGGCGGTGTAACATCCGTGTTCCAGGAATAGAGTTTGGGATGTGTTGAGTAAACCAAAGGAGTGGGTTTTAAT
>NC_025696.1:26928712-26935950 GCF_000633955.1 Camelina sativa
TACAATCAAGGTGTAACAGAGCTTAGAGATTATTTTGGAAAGATTACATTATATCCTGGTTGAGAACCAAATTGTAAGAATATCTGCGTACTGCTCCTTGCCTGAGTTTAGAAGGAGGAGGAGTCTATTTCTGATGGTCCGATCAATCTGCTTCAGAAGTCTAGTTGCCGGGACTGGAGCTTCGCCATGTTTCCGATTGTTTCTCTCTTGCCATAATGTATAGACCGTGACCTGAAGAGTATAGCGCAGGAACAACAGAGGGATCGTTTCAAGTGTTGAATCAGAGAGGAGTGCCGTAATACCTGCCCAATCTGCAGTATAACTGTTCCCAAGAAAACCCGAAGACAGCTTACACCAAATCTGTTGAGAGTACGAACATTTGAAGAAGAGATGGTTTCTTGTTTCCAAAGGGTCACTGCATAAATGGCATAGTGGATCAATGGACTGATTCCATTTCAGAACTCTGTCCCTTGTTGAAAGTCTGTTAAGATACAAAGCCATGTTATGAAAGCAAATTTTGGGGTAGCCTGGGGGAACCACACTCCCTTTGTCCATGCATACTCCAGTTTTGCAGTACGCAGGAACTGCCAGGTATCGAGAGTTGAGAACTTGGGTTTAAACCCTACTCGCCCTTTCCAAAGGTGCCGATCCTCCATATGCGGTTTCATTTTTTCACGTGCCTGTGCTATTTCTGCTTCAACTAGATTCAAAACATCAGCTCTGCGTCTTCTGCTTCGATGCGTTAGCAATATGGATTCTACTGTAGCATGTGTAGTTATCCCGAGATCGATGCACCCTCTATGGCCTAGTAGATCATGTAGGGAGCCCAGGGAGGACCACTGATCATACCAGAAGGACGTAGTCCTGCCATTGCGAATGTCTTTGCGATGAAACTGCCTTGCTAACCCACGGAGTTTAAGCAGCTTACGCCACATCCAGGAGCCCTGTGTTGGTGGCACTGCAATATCCCAGAAAGAGCCATTACGAATGAGGTAGGTGTGAACCCATTTCCCCCAGAGAGAGTTATGCGACAGCAAACGCCAAATGAGCTTCAAACCATAGACAGTGTTTATCTCCTGGAGAGATCGAAGACCAAGTCCACCCTCCCTTGTAGGGGAGCATACATCGGACCAGGCAACCTTCGCATGATGAGAGTTGAGGTCCGGTCCATTCCAGAGAAATGCAGAGCAGAGTTTTTCAATTTCTTTCATACATTTTCCTGGGAGGCAAAAAGCAGATGACCAGAAATTAATAATACTCATCAGAACAGACTTAATAAGCTGCAGCCGGCCTCCATAGGAGAGAAAACGCCCTGTCTAAGCACTGATTCTGTTACGAATTTTTGCTAGCAATGGTGCATAGTCATGGCTCGACATTACCTTCGTCATAAGTGGTAGTCCTAAGTAGCGTACTGGGAGCGTACCAACTGCAAAAGGGAAGTTCGCTTGGATAGCCTCTTGTGTAGCTGGGGGGATGCCAGCCATATAGAGGGTAGATTTCTCGATACTGATTTTCAGACCCGAATATGTTGCAAACTCATCAAAAACTTTGAGCACTCCTTCAACTGATCGACTAGTTCCCTCCGCGAAGACCATTAGGTCATCTGCAAAGCATAAATGGGTGAGGAGTAGGTTATGGCATCGAGGGTGATAGCCAAACCTATCCTCTGCCGCTGCTTTATTTATCAGATGTGAGAGGACGTTCATACATATCACGAACAGATACGGAGAGAGAGAGCATCCCTGTCGCAATCCGCACGCACTCCCGAAGAATCCTGCTAGTTCACCATTAACTTGGACCGACAACATGGCCGTGGAGACACATAGCCGGATCCAATGGATAAACTGGTCAGGGAAACGTAGAGCTTGAAGCGTATTGAGGAGAAAAGACCATTGGACCGAATCAAAGGCTTTTGAAATGTCGATCTTCATTGCACAGCGAGGCGAGATATCTTCTTTGTGATAATCCTTAACCAGTTCAGAAGCTAAGAGGACATTTTCCATGAGGAGACGATCCTTGACAAAGGCTGATTGAGTCGGAGAGATAATCTCTGGAAGCAAACCTTTAAGTCTGTTCGCAAGGATCTTAGATATCACCTTATAAATGACATTACAGCAAGAGATAGGCCTATAGTCTTTCATGGCTCTAACATCATCAGTTTTAGGTATCAGAGCAAGAATAGTGGTGTTGACTCCCTTTGGCAAAAAACCTGTGCGGAAGAAGGACTGCACTGCAACCACAAAATCTCTACCAATTATAGGCCAAGCGGATTTATAGAACTCACTAGTGAAACCGTCAGGTCCAGGGCTCTTGTTAGCAGGCATTGAGAATAAGATACTGTGAACCTCTTCATCAGAGACCTCTCTTATCAACATAGCTGTTTGTGTATCATTGCAGCGGAACGGCAGTAATGCTTCCAAAGATGCGACAGTAGCACCTTCATACTCACTCGGGATCAGTCCTAAGAAGTCAGAGAAGAATCTAGCCGATTCCTGTTTAATAGCCTCTTGTGTTTTTGCTATTGAACCATCCACACAGTGGATCTCCCTTATTGAATTGTGTGTCTCGCGTATCTTAACAGCATTGTGAAAGACTCGATTGTTTTGGTCACCAACATGAAGCCAATGTAATTTGGATCGCTGTTTTAGGAGATTCTCTTCCAGACTTGCTATATGCTGCCAGCGCTCAAAAGCCTCAGCCTCCTCTTGCACTGCACTGACTGTTGGATTTGTTAGTGTCTCAGTTTGTTTGGCGCATAACTCCAGATGTGCTTCGCGAGTTTTCTTGACAAGATCACCCAACTGATCTTTAGTCAAGTCACGAACTCCCTGTTTGAGGCCCTTAAGTTTCTTTTGGAACCGGAACAGAGCTGAAGTTGAGTGAAATAAGGGATCCGTATTCTCCCAAAAAGACTGCACAAGAGGAATGAAGCCCGGAAGATTAGCGACTGAGTTAACAAATTTAAATGGCTTCTGATGGCCGGTGTGCCTACATCCAACCGTATGCGACTGCGTAGATGATCAGAGCACCCTCCTGACTCATAAACACAGTATGCACGCGGAAATCTATGGAGCCAGACATCATTAATGAGGACCCGATCCAGTTTCTTGCAAATGAGACCATCATCCCGTTTATTACACCAGGTATACAACGGACCATGAGAGCCCATATCAGTTAAGTTGCAATGATTAACGACAGCTTGAAACTCACTCATTCCCGGGGAAAGAACAGGGGAAACAGAGTGATCAGAGTGCTCCTCACTATCCAATATTTCATTAAAATCTCCCATAAGGATCCAAGGCTTATTACGGAAGAGTGGAGAATCATGATGACTTCGCAAATCCTCCCATAAGCCCTTTCTCTCTTCAGCAGTGTTTCTAGCATAGATAAAAGAACAAAAGAGTTCCTCTGTTTCACCCGCCAGTAAAACAGAGCACGTGATGAGTTGATCGCTCTTGAAATCCGGAGTCAACCGTACAGTAGGCCTCCAAAGCACCCAAATGCGACCAAGGCGATGGTATTCATAATTTGCCAAGAAAGACCAGTTTGCGAAAACCGATGATGCAATGTTATCTGCCTTCTTTTCCTTGACCCGCGTCTCCAATAAGCAGCCAAAAAGCATATCAGGATTCCTAGTCCAGTCCTTAATCACGGAATGTTTAATAGTTTTGTTGAATCCACGGATATTCCATGAGAAACTCATCATTTAAGCGCGACGGGTAGAAAACTTCTTCAAAGCAACTGAGGTGGCAGCCTTAGATGCTTGAGTTGAAGTTTCCTTAGTGTCATTTTGTTTTCGTTGAGAGATGCGAGCAGAGGGAGGGCGTCCCAGTCCTGCCTCACAGACATTTGATTGATCGATAGACGGATTAGATCCCTCTTGTAAAGGGGCAGCAACTGTAGTTGAATCAACAGGAGACTCCCCCTCTGCTTCCTCAACCTCGTCTTTATCCTGTATCTCTCCTTCCTCCTCATCCATACTCAAAACTGCAAATTTTGATGCCGAAACCAGAGCTACCCCAGTATCTGAACCAGCAGGTTTATTTGGGCTTTGACCTGTTTTTGAAGGGGAGACAGTAGACCATTTCCCCAAATCTTCAACCAGAGTTGTTTCAGTAGCCAAGGTCTCTTTATTCGTTTGCTGCTCTAACTGTGTGCTAACTGCAACCTCATCAGACAAAACTGCAGTAGGAGCGACAGAAGCAGAAGCGACCTGTGCGGGCACTTGAGTGTGCACCTGCGTTGACTGATCAGGTAAAGGGCACTGCACAGGAGTTTTACACCAAGCTGCCAAATGACCCACACAGACAGAGCATTTAGGTGGCAACCACGGGTAATGGAAATCAACACAAACATCAGAGCCATTTTTTGAAAAATTCATACTTGTAGGCAAGTCTTTCGTGAGATCAGCATGGACAAAAACCTTTGCAACCTCAAAGTTTGAACAAGCTAGTGTTGCCGGATGCAACCGCACTGGTGTACCGACCACGCTAGTTAAGAAACTTAGGCCCTCCCAGGAATACAAGTGCATCGGAACTTTCTTTAGCCAAACCCATAAGGGAATAGATTTTTCCTCCGGTACTAATTTTTCAGTATCCGGCAACCACTTTGAAACAACCATCGGCACCTCCGCGATATTCCACATCCCTCTCTTCAGAATACGTGACCGAATTAACGGATCAGGAACCTTAAAACGCATAGTTGTGGCATTCACTTCATAAACATCAATCCCCTGGTACTCAGGGCCTTGCATCCAGATTTTATTGAGTATAACATGAACCTTACCGATATGAGGAGCAGTGTCCAAAAATTTACCAACAAGAAAGTCCTCCCAAAGAGGCGTAGCATTATGGAGAACTTCATCAGGAATTTCCACCGAGGTTTTCCCATCTGAAGACGTAAGATTCACATCAAACTTTTGAAGAACACACTTATTTTTAACTTTCGAAACCCACAACTCCTTCACTGGAGGATTAGATGCCCCCGACGAGCCCCTTGACCCCTCCGACATCCCCTTCCGAGCAGCCTAGCGGCGCCGGCAGGCAGACTTTGCGAACACGTTACCACAAAACCCTAATCGCCAATTTTTTCGCCCTTAGCAAAACGCACCGTTTTCCTTCTTCTCTAGTTTATCTTTTTGGTTTAATTAAATCCTGGTTTAATCAAATTAGACCAAAAACCCTTAATCTTCTTCATAAAAATCACGCCTCCTCTCTTTTTTCTTGCCTTTGTCGACACTATCAGAGAGAGGGATAGAAAGTGTGAGAACCCTTGATTTTTTTTGGTGTAAAGGAGGAAGAGAAGGAGATCAAGCTTTTTCAGAGAGAAACAGAACTGTTAGGGTTTGGGAGAAAGAAGATCCGACGAGTCAAATCGTTTCGAAAGGTATTGATTTTTGATAGGGTTGTAGCTAAGAGATTTTCGTACACTCGCCTTTTTACAGAAGTGAATTTGAATTAATATTCTAGGAGATATTGGCAGTTTCGTGGGGCGTTTCTTCTCATTCGCGGATTGAGACCAGCGGGTGTTACGGGGACGATTGCGGTTTCATCTATTATCTGATCGTGCCGAAATGTTGTGGGAAGCTTCTGGACGTATATACCTTGATTTTCACCGGAGGGATTAGAAAGTTAACGGTTAGTTTTGGTTTCGTGGTTTCACTTGTGAGGTTGTTCTTTTCTGTTTTTTTCTGGCAGTTTATTTTCAATATTTGTTTGTTGTTGTGATTGGTTGTAGGAACAAGTTTGGTTGTTCTTGGATATTAGAAAGCCTCTTATTTGGTTGTATTTAGTTTTGTGAATCACTTGTTAAGGTAAGTGCAGGACCATGGCTTATCTAAGCTGGAGATTTCTCTAATCTGCTTGTTTATGTGTTGTTTGGCTTGTTGATTGTTGATTGATGATTGTTGGTTGATGGTTGATGGTTAGAGATATCTCTATTGCTTGTGTGTATAGCCCAGTAGATGGGAGGATTGCCTTACTGAGTGTTTATTAAATACTCATGCATTGCAATATGTGTTTGTGGTGCAGGTAAAGGCAAAGTGTGACCGTGGAATCAAGGCAATGAAGAGGAGGAAGTTCTAGTGGTTCGCTTGGTTGTCTAGCTTCTGTTAGGTTGCTAGAGTTGAGTCCTAGAATGTTGCTTAGGATTGTTGGTTCACTGGTTTATGTTGTTTGGATCATTGGTTTATGATTGGAATTATACTGGATATTATTAATATTGGCTATTTATATTTATTGGATATTGGTAATGTTTTCTGCTGATGATTGTGATTGTGGTTAGGGGGCTAGTGGATATGGAACCACTAGTTGTAGTTTATTATTATATTATATTATATATTTATTATTTATTATTATTATTTATTATTAAAAAAAAAAAAGGTTGGTCTTTTCATTTTGGTATCAGAGCCCTTACGGTTCTAGGTTTGGGTTCACTAGGCTTTGTGCTGTAGATGTTTGGGATTTGCATGCTTTGATTAATTATGTGAGTTAGTCAATTGTGTGTGGCATGGAGTCCTAGAACATCCTCTTCGAGCCGACTGTGTGATTCCACGGTGAGTTTATATTTCTGTTTTAAATAGTAACTGTTTGCTTAGTCTTCTGTTCATGGTAGTGCAGATGGCTAGAGATGATGCTGTGGCTGGTCGAGGTCGTGGACGCAGACGTGGTCGTGGTTGCGGACGTGGTTTTGGTAGGGGCAGAGTCTCAGTGGTTAGTGAGACCGAGGACCAGAGTGTGACAGCAGAGGGTGTTGGCGAGTCGCAGGGGGTTCCGGGGGATTCCGTGAGTGTGGCAGGAGGGGGCGGTGTTGATGCTCTAGTGGCCGGTGATGCTAGGGTCCCGGGTGTGGGAGTCCCAACGGGTGGAGTCCCTGGTACTGACTTTGCGGCTATGCTAGCAGAGGTGTTGGCGCGGTTACCACCAGTGGTACCGGCTCAGGCTCAGGTAGTGCCACCAGTGGTGGCGGAGGAGCGGCAGCCAGTGGCTGCGGATGTGGGGGTCCATGCTCGTTATCTCAGCATGTTGACAGAGATGGGTAGGTTGCGTACTGAGCAGTTTTCGGGAGGTGTAGATCCTACTGCTGCGGATGCGTGGAGGACGAGAGTGGAACGTAACTTCCATACTCTGAGATGTCCTGAGGAGTTTTGGGTGGACATAATGGTCTACTATTTGAGTGGTGATGCTGAGTTGTAGTGGAGATCAGTGGCTGCTAGGAGAGTGCAGCGGGAGATGACTTGG
>NC_025696.1:26936292-26950451 GCF_000633955.1 Camelina sativa
CAGGGAACCAAGAGGAAGTGGGAGGCTACGCAGACGCAGAGTGGTGCGAGTTGCTTCAAGTGTGGGAGCAAGGATCATAAGATTGCTAGCTGTCCCAAGAAGAGTGCCCCGACGGCAGGGCCTCGAGTATGTTATCATTGCAGGGAGCCAGGGCACATCAGGCCCTTGTGTCCCAAGTTGCAGCCGGCAGCAGTGGCAGCGTTGCAGCAGGTGCAGCCTGGAGGTCAGCAGGTAGCACGGATTGAGCAGGCGCCACGGGTTTACACGACAGCAGAGACTGGTGGAACAAGTGCCGGGGCGATCACAGGTATAATTTCTGGTACTTAACTTTGTGAATTTTTAGTAGGTTCAGATTATATATGTTCCTGTGATAAAGTGTTAGGTTCTCAACACATGAAGTTTGTGTAGGGACCTTGTTGGTGGGCGGGTTTAAGTCCCATGTTATGTTTGATTCTGGAGCTTCGCATAGCTTCATTACTCCAGAGTGTGCAGAGTGTGCGGGGATCAGCGGGGATCCTGGAGAGCGTGCAGGAGTTGTCAGGGTTGCGGGAGGCGAGTTCCTGAGAGTGATTGGACGAGCTAGAGGAATTGATATTCAGATCGCAGGAGAGTCGTGGCCAGCAGATTTGCTTATCAGTCCAGTGGAGCTGTATGATGTTATTCTCGGGATGGATTGGTTGCATCGGCATAGGGTGCATTTGGATTGCCATCGGGGTAGAGTGGAGTTTGAGCGTCCAGGAGGGAAGTTGGTTTTTCAGGGTATTAGACCGACTTCGGGGAGTCTCGTGATCTCAGCCATTCAGGCTGGGAAGATGATCGAGAAGGGCCGTGAGGCTTATCTGGTTACTATATCTATGCCAGAGTCAGTGGGGAAGTCTACGGTTAGCGGTATTCCAGTAGTGGAAGAGTTTGAGGATGTGTTTCAGTCTTTGCAGGGATTACCACCATCTCGGTCGGATCCCTTTACCATTGAACTGGAACCGGGGACGACACCGTTATCCAAGGCTCCTTACAGAATGGCTCCAGCAGAGATGGCAGAGCTGAAGAAGCAGCTAGAAGATTTGTTGAGTAAGGGATTCATCCGTCCTAGTGTATCACCGTGGGGAGCGCCGGTGTTGTTTGTGAAGAAGAAGGATGGGAGTTTCAGGTTGTGTATTGATTATCGGGGTTTGAACCGGGTCACTGTGAAGAACAAGTATCCTCTTCCTAGGATCGATGAGTTGTTGGATCAGTTGAGGGGTGCTACTTGGTTCTCCAAGGTAGATCTGGCGTCGGGTTATCATCAGATACCGATAGATGAGGCAGATGTGAGGAAGACTGCTTTCAGGACGAGATATGGGCACTATGAGTTTGTGGTGATGCCCTTCGGATTGACTAACGCGCCAGCAGCGTTTATGAGATTGATGAACAGTGTGTTTCAGGAGTTTCTGGATGTATCTGTCATCATTTTCATCGACGATATCCTGGTTTATTCTAAGAGTCCTGAGGAGCATGCAGTGCATTTGAGGGCAGTTATGGAGAAGCTGCGGGAGCAGAAGTTGTTTGCCAAGTTGAGCAAGTGTAGTTTTTGGCAGCGTGAGATGGGTTTTCTGGGTCACATTGTTTCTGCAGAGGGGGTTTCTGTAGATCCAGAGAAGATTCAGGCTATCAGAGATTGGCCTAGACCGCAGAATGCCACAGAGATCAGGAGTTTCCTTGGATTGGCAGGTTACTACAGGAGATTTGTGCAGGGGTTTGCAAGCAGAGCACGTCCTATGACTAAGTTGACAGGGAAGGATGTTCCTTTTGTCTGGTCAGAAGAGTGTGAGGAAGGCTTTGCAAGCCTGAAGGAGATGTTGACTACTGCGCCAGTGTTGGCTTTGCCTGAGCAGGGAGAACCCTATGTGGTTTATACAGATGCATCTAGAGTTGGTTTGGGGTGTGTTCTGATGCAGCATGGGAAGGTGATTGCCTATGCTTCGCGGCAGTTGCGGGTGCATGAAGGCAACTATCCTACTCATGATTTGGAGATGGGTGCTGTAGTTTTTGCCCTGAAGATTTGGAGATCTTATCTTTATGGTGCAAAGGTACAGGTGTTTACAGATCATAAGAGCCTGAAGTATATATTCACTCAGCCTGAGCTGAATTTGAGACAGAGGCGGTGGATGGAGCTTGTGGCAGATTATGATTTGGAGATAGCCTATCATCCTGGTAAGGCTAACACGGTTGCAGATGCTCTGAGTCGGAAGAGGGTAGCTTCGGCTCAGGAGCAGGAGTTGGAGTCTCTGGTAGGGGAGATCAGTGCGTTGAGCTTGTGTGCTGTTACAGGAACCGTTGGGTTTTGAAGCAGTTGATAGAGCAGATCTTCTGAGTAGGGTGAGATTGGCTCAGGAGAAGGATTTGGGGCTGGTGAATGCCTCCAAAGATGTGGATTCAGAGTATCAGGTCTCAGATAATGGTACTATCTTGGTGCATGGTCGGGTTTGTGTGCCCAAGGATGAGGAGTTGAGGCAGGAGATTCTGAGAGAGGCTCATGCGAGCAAGTTGTCTATTCCTCCAGGAGCGACTAAGATGTACCGTGATCTCAAGAGGTACCATCATTGGGTCGGGATGAAGAAGGATGTAGCTGGTTGGGTCTCGAGGTGTGATGTGTGTCAGCTAGTGAAGGCTGAGCATCAGGTTCCTGGCGGTTTATTGAAGAGTTTACCCATTCCTGAGTGGAAGTGGGATATGATCACTATGGATTTTGTGGTAGGATTGCCAGTGTCACGGACCTTTGATGCTATTTGGGTCATTGTGGACCGGTTGACTAAGTCATCACATTTTCTGGCCATTAAGAAGACTGATAGAGCAGCGGTCTTGCCTAAGAAGTATGTGAGAGAGATAGTCAGATTGCATGGGGTGCCAGCGAGCATTGTGTCTGATAGGGATTCTAAGTTCACTTCGGTGTTCTGGAAGGCATTTCAGGCAGAGATGGGCACTAAGGTGCATATGAGTACAGCTTATCATCCCCAGACAGATGGACAGTCTGAGAGGACGATCCAGACGCTGGAGGATTTGCTGAGGATGTGTGTGTTGGATTGGGGTGGCCATTGGGCAGATCACCTGAACCTGGTAGAGTTTGCTTACAACAACAGTTATCAGGCGAGTATTAAGATGGCTCCTTATGAGGCTTTGTATGGGAGACCATGTCGTACACCATTATGCTGGACTCAGGTGGGGGAGAGGAGCATGTTTGGTGCTAGTTTTGTTCAGGAGACCTCAGAGAAGATTCGGGTTCTCAAGCTGAACATGAAGGAGGCTCAGGATAGGCAGAGGAGTTATGCAGATAGGAGGAGGAGAGATCTTGAGTTTCAGGTAGGAGACAGAGTGTACCTCAAGATGGCCATGTTGCGGGGTCCGAACAGGTCATTGTCAGAGACTAAGTTGAGTCCGAGGTATATGGGTCCATTCAGAGTGATTGAGCGGGTTGGACCAGTGGCATATAGATTGGAGTTACCTGAGGTGATGCGTGCATTCCATAAGGTTTTCCATGTGTCTATGTTGCGGAAGTGTCTCCGTGAGGGAGAGGAGGTGTTGGCTAAGATTCCTGAGGATCTTCAGCCTAACATGACTTTGGAGGCGAGACCAGTGAGGGTTCTCGAGAGGAGGATCAAGGAACTTCGGAAGAAGAAGATTCCTTTGATGAGAGTCCTGTGGGACTGTGATGGTGTTGAGGAGCAGACTTGGGAGCCTGAGGCAAAGATGAAGGCAAGGTTCAAGAAGTGGTATGAGAAGCAAGCCGCGACTTGAGCTTGTTTAGCCTGGTCCCATCTGTAATCCGTGGCTGGAGCGGGAATGGAGTATTCCAGCCCATCTCTCTTGTTACTCGGTCGCTTGGGGTGGTTGGTTGTGCGACTCAGTAACAAGATGAGGTGGTGTTCGGGGTACAAAAGTTTTCGTGAGGCGGGGTTTTGGAGGAAAGTTTCCTAAAATATAAGTTTCCAAAAGTGGAAAGTTTCCAAAAATGGAAAGTGTTAAATATGGAAAGTTTTTCGAGAGTTGGAATTTGTCCATTTTAGCGGTGGAGAGCCTTGGAGGGGCTTGTGTGGCCTTAGTGGTGGACTTTTGAGTCAGTGTGCCCGTGTGTGGCGGTATTCTTTTGTTATTGTGTGGCCTTTGTCGCAGGTTGTTTAGCCATAGTGCCTGTTTAGGCGGTCCTTCGGGACAGACGGTCCTTCGGGACTGATGGTCCTTCGGGACAGACGGTCTTTCGGGACTGATGGTCCTTCGGGACAGACGGTCCTTCGGAACTGATGATCCTTCGGGACAGACGGTCCTTCGGAACAGATGGCCTTTGTGGCGGGCTGTTTAGCCAGAGTGCCTATTTAGGCAGTCCTCTTAAGGACATTTGTGTGGCCTTGGTGGCGGTCCTCTTTAGGACATTTGTTCGGCCTTGGTGGCGGTCCTCTTTAGGATATTTTGTTTGGCCCTTGTGGCATGTATATGGTCCTTGTGTGGTCATGAGGTATTCCAGTGAGGGGATATGTGGTTGGTAGGACATTGAGATGTTTTACGCGAGCCACGGGAAGGAAACCTGGATAGGGATAGGACTCAGATGTGTTCAGAATCGTTTGCTCGCGGCTCTTGGAGGACTTAGGTTCTCCTAGTACTGCCATATTCAGAGACTTTGTGGCTTGGGAGTATGGTTGGTATATCGACTTCGGACGACGGTCCGGAGGCGCGCTGTAGGGTGACGACCCGAGAGACGAGTTTGGATTTCTCCTTATATATTATGGCATGCGGGTTTAGGCCCGATGAGGAGCCAACATTTGGCATGCGGACTTAGGTCTGATGAGGAGCCAATAAAAACTCAAGGTTTAGGCCTATGAGTAAAAGAAAATCCAAAAGTCGAGAGCAAATGACGCCTGGAGCGTGAGTCTATCGCCGAGAGGTGACCTTCTGTAGATCAATTGGAGGAGTGCGGGCCGTGGAGACGGTTGCGCCGGATTCCTTGGCTGATGGTTATTCGAGATTCGAGGACGAATCTAGATTGGTGGGGGAGAATTGTAACATCCGTGTTCCGGGAATAGAGTTTGGGATGTGTTGAATAAACCAAAGGAGTGGGTTTTAATTGATTTTTTTGGTTTAATTAAAACCTGGTTTAATTAAATTAAACCAAAAACCCTTAATCTTCTTCATAAAATCACGCCTCCTCTCTTTTTTCTTGCTTTTGTATTTATATTTATATTCATAAAATCACGCCTTGGCTATTTATATTTATTAGATATTGGTAATGTTTTCCGCTGATGATTGTGATTGTGGTTAGGTGGCTAGTGGATATGGAACCACTAGTTGTAGTTTATTATTATATTATATTATATATTTATTATTTTTTATTATTATTTATTATTAAAAAAAAAAGGTCGGTCTTTTCAGGCGAAGCCAAGGTTCTCTCCATGGTGAAGGAAGTTGGATGCAAGGTTCTCTCCACGGTGGAGGAGGTTGGATGCAAGGTTCTCTCCATAAAGGATGAAAGCGGAGCCAAGGTTTTCTCTATGGTGGTCATACATTATTGTGATGATACACCATTGATTCGTATATTATGTCATATATTTTCTTTTGAAAATATTTTTTGAGCCAACAATTTTAGTAATTAAAAACTATGCAGAAGTGAAAGTAAAATAGTTGGCTTAATGTGTTCATATGAACATATTTTAGGTGGTGATAAAGAATATATTTGTAACATAAAGTATATTTAGGTGTAAAAAATATACTTTTAATAGTAACATACATAAAAAATTTGTAAATAGATATAAATTAGTGTATTATAACAAAACTAAAATTTATAAATAACGTACAACAAATATTAATATTTTTTGTTAAATTTATAAAACTTTAAACCCGTACATCGGGCGGGTTCTTATCTAGTATAATATAAGAATTTAATTTTGGGTGTTAGTTACTTTTTTGAAAAAAAAAATAATGGTATGTAAATGTAAATCAATACAATAAAAAGAAAGATGTGTTGCATTCCTGGTGTGACACATCAACATCAACATTGAAAACCACGAGGTGGTAGGCTAGTGGTTCTAGCCTTGGTGGAAGAGTCGTCCTGTTGGTCTAGGCCAGGGATCGATTCTCCCCAAGCGCAAAAATTGCTCAGCTTTATCCCTTTGACACATGGGTATGGGCCCATTGCTTACGGCCCATTTGCATAACCGGGGGATCCTACCCATGGGATGTCCTTCCCCCAGAGAGATTAGTCTCGGACCCCTCCATAGGTCTGGGGATTTACTCTCTGAGTTAACAAAAAAAAACATCAACATTGAAGCATGGCTTGACACATACAGTTAAAATCAATAGCCAATAAAAATATTTTAATTAATACAGCTAAGATTTATAAATCAATTAAAAAGCTATGTGCCACTTCACGTTGTCTTTCACTTCATAAACCTTCACCAAGATAATATATAAAATAAAACACGAAGTCTATTATTGTTTGTTCTTCTCCTTCACAAGACAAGACATAAATAGAAGAAAAACCAAAAATCGTCACAAAGCTTCGCCTTCGATGAAACAAACATAAAGAAAAGAAAATGCAGCAGACATGGAAGAAGCATAGGTCATTGCTAAAGAGGCAAATCAATCTCACCAAATTCACCCATCATTTGATTAATTCGAACAAGAATTTTATGGCTTGACACATTAGTTCAAATCAATAGACATTGAAGTGCCTAAACCTAAAGTCTATAAGAAATTTATCAAGAACATTTACAATATAGACATTAAAGAGTAATCTGTCTTACTGTTCTAGAGGGTTTGTGAGTGAGAAACAAATCAAGAACTAATAGTTTGTAATCCCTAAACTTATTTGGTAATAAAATTTAAAATATATTCAGAAACTAATTTTATAAAATTAATATTATATGATAATGTAAATAATAAAAAGAATAACATTACTATTGAAATTATCAAAACTTATGAAATGATTCTAAATAACATATATTAAATTATGAAATCGAAAAAAAAAACAAAACAGAAAAAATATGACAAAAATAAAATAAATAAAAAAATCCTGCGGCGTAGCGCGGGTACCAACCTAATATTATTAAAGACTGAGAGCAAATAAAAAAATAATGTTTTGAATGATACATCAGCTTGTTTCCAGAAAATGCTTATCTATTAATGTATATAGATGCTTACCTTTGAATCTAATTAAAGTTGATTGGTGCAAATGTTAACGTGGTAAGAAAACAAAATCTAATTTTTAAGTTTCACCAACCAATTAAAAATCCTAAGAGTATATGTAAAATTAGAGGTGGACGTACGGTTTTCCAATTTGGTTCGCTTCATCTTTTGGGTTTTTCAGGTTCTAAAAAGAAAAAAAAACCAAAATGTAAATCAACTATATGAAAATTTAGTTCTTTTTTGTGGTAATTCCTTTTTTATTATCTTTATAAAATTGAGTTCAAATCTTCTATATATTAATAGAGAAGCACATTTGCAAAAAAAAAAAGCTGACGTGTCAGCGTTATAGAGCTCAGGACACATTTTATCAAACAACATTCAAAACATCAACTTATTTACAAATTTCTGCCATTATATTAATTAAAAAAATATATGTTATACCTAGACATGCCTCTCAAAAGGCCGAACCTCTCCTCTCATCCATAAATACATTATATTTATCACTAACATATACATTACCATTGGCCAAATCAAACAAACAACTCTACAGTTATAATTAAAAAAAAATCGAATAAGAATATGAGTATATGTCAAATAAATTAAATAACAAAATAAAATATCTGATATGATTTGTAGTTAAACATGCTTCCGCGCATTACTCTACCTAGTTAATAAATATTACACAAGAAGTAGCTGAACTAATGACAAAAAATGCATAGATAAACTGAACAAGAGAAAAAGATTTGTCAGGTTGGTCCATGCATAATAAATATATCATGGAATTTTGATTGAGAATTGTTTTGCTGGTTGATTCCACAAAATGTCCATCATCACACTAACAAAACGTCCATCATCACACTAAATGCAAAACCAAACGAGTTACAACTTACAACCAAAGCTTTAATCGAGCTACAATCCTATCATCAGGTCTAATCTGAAACCTTGCTAAGTCAATACATTGACTATTAGTTCATCAGGTCAAAACTTCTAACTACAATGACCGGGTTAAAAACAAAAACAAAGGAGATAAAAGAGTTTCCACTGGAACAACAAAAACAATAGTTAATAAAGAGACTATATTCCCAACCTTGTATTCTTAGTTCAACTTCCGGATGCATAATTCTATATCCAACCAGTCACCATGCAAGAAATGGTTCGGGATGAACATGAGATTCTGTTGAGGGACATGAAAACTCACTTTGAGAATCCTCTCCATTTTTGGTGATCCATAGACCATAAGTCAAAGTGTGTCCATCGTCCACATTGTAGGAAACATGATATGAGTACTCTCCCACTTCTGGAGTAGAGGGTGCAATGCAGCTTACAGTTAAATACACACCACAAGGTTCCTTGAAACACTGCACTGCAAACAATAGCCTCTTGACGTATTCCTTTTCGATTTTCATCGTGCAGCCGATGTTTATAAGGCTGTTAAAGGAAACGCCACAACTGAAGGAATTAAGCCCGAATCCTTTCGAGTGAGTAAGAGCATAGTGATTGTAGAGATCCTTGTATGGGCCAGTATAATTGCAGTCTTGTTCAGGGCATGAGCATGGAGAGAAGTTGCATTCTTTCTCATGAGTTGATTCTTTCCCATTAGAGGAACTCTCGGTGCAACCAAAGATGGAGTTTGGGCATGGGAAAGAAACTGATTTAACAACTTTCTCCATTGCTCTGCAACGACTGTGACCAATAGGCAAAGCACAAGCAGGGCACTTATTTCTCAGTTTCGGACAACAAGAAGAGCAAGCTATATGTCCATTAGCACACTGAAATAGCAAACCAACGAGTTCCGGTTAACCTTTGCAATGAGTAATAACAACATATATTGGAGAGAATAAAATTAGTATATGAGAGAACATGATAAGCATAATGTAACAAATATGATTCCTTAAGAAGCTATGCACTAATGTTTTATAATTCCTGATATATACTCTTGTTTAGCACGAGTTTTTTACTTCAAAAAAAAAAACATAACTTACGAAACTTCAATAAAATCCTCAAAAATCGTCAAAATAAACAAGCTAGATACTCAAACCTGGAATATAAGAATCGTCAATGCTTCGTAGCAAATAGGACAATCAAGAATATCAAGATCCATCAGCATCATCGCCGAGCGTCTCTTTGCCTCATCACCGGAAGATAACGACCGACGTGTTCTCTTTTGCGAGAGAATGTTTTGAGATCCATTCCCTGCTCCCGAAGCTTCCGAAATCCAGGATCCCATCATGTCAGCGGCTTGACTACTAAGAAATCAAAACCGGAGAGAAGCACTAATACGTCTTTATTTCAGAAGTGTTAATATTATTTTCTATTATATCGCAGTCAGTCTAATATCAATATAATATTATGTGTTTTTAGTGTACTTTATATTTAAAACTATTCTAGAATTTTATCTTTCATAATGACCCGAGATTCTCTTTTTTTTTTAAAAATATAGAATAATATTTGAATACTTATATTTTTAAACCCTTGATTGAGAGCCACCTGCGGCCGTGTGTGCAAAGATCAATGACGATACCGGATCTTTTAAACGATTTGGTAGATGAGATACTCTGTCGCGTTCCGGCCACATCCATGAAACGTTCACGATGTACTAGCAAACGATGGAACCGTTTATTCAAAGATGATCGGAGATACGCAAGAGAGCACTGCGTTAAAGCCCCAAAGGAGATTCTTTTACTCATCTTGACAGACAAGTACAGGATTTGTCCGTTACGCATCAATCTTCCCCATGGAGATGTTCCTCCATCTGTAGATATAAAAGAGAGCTTAGCCTACCAGATCCGCAATTTGACAATTCACCTCAGTTGGATATAGCTGAAGTCTTTCACTGCGACGGCTTATTATTATGTACCGGCCTTTGCCACTCTAAAATAGTGGTTTTGAACCCGTTTACTGGTCAAACCAGGTGGATCGAAGCCGGCAATCGTAAGATGGACGGTAGAAAATTTGTTCTCGGATACTACTACCAAGACAACAAGAACAAGTCCTGCAGTAAAAGAAGCTACAAAATTTTGTGGTTTGATGTTTTTTGCATAGATACAGAAATCTACGAGCTTAACTCTTGTGACTCGTGGAGGAGGATTCCTGATGGTGATCTCACTCCACCAGGCTGCTACGCTAACCGCTATCCCGACGCCGTATTTTTAAAGGGAAGTTGTTACTATTTTGGTATTGAGAAATCAGAACCGCGTCATCTTGGCTTCTCATTGATCAGATTTGATTTTTCTACTGAGAAATCATCTCTATCTGTACCTTTTCCCTATCAGTGTTCAACGTATGGAGTTTTCGATCTTTCCGGGTTAGAGAAGAGAAGCTTTCTGTGTTTGTACAGCCCGATGCTTCATCTAAGACTGAGATATTGGTGACGAGTAAGATTGATGAGACCACCAAAGTAGTGGTGTCTTGGAGCAAGGTCTTAAGATTGGATTTGAGCTCTGATCTTCAAATTAGGAACTCCATCTCGAACTGATCTCACTTGGACCGAGAATAAACCCCTTCTCGGACCCCCATTACTCGGGTTAACAAGAGGCATGTTCGTATCCACTTTTCTAGGTCCACCAGAATTTTTAACCTTGGGCTCTGATACCATGTTAAATTTGGGCTTATCTTGGGCTTCTAACTAAAAACCAATTGGCAATTAGTAGATTGACTCTAACCCTTTATATTATAATGACAGTTTCTTTATTCTACATATGTGGGACTTAGATTGTATCTCAACATTAATTATGTTTCAAGTTTGGTCCAAATCGAGCTACCAAAAAGATTTGACTAAACCAACCCTCTACTCTACATGTAATATTATGTGTTGTTCTTATATTATCTTGGTCATATTCTTTGAATAATCTTCTGATCGAGCGAGCTGGAGGCAAAAGGAGAAGATGTGGGTGACTACATAAGCTCTATATGTAATCTCTTTTTTGGTGTGTTTTTTTCAAAAAAAAAATTATCTCGGCCATGTTCTTTTTTTTTTTTCTTAACTAGGTTGTGGTGTAGTTGGCACTTTCTTGTTTTTTTTTTGGTCTTTTTCGTTTTCTCTTTTGTATTATTTCGGTTTAATTAGGCATATACGGGATTTGCCGTCACTTTTATTTATACACTATATGTTTATACCATTTCGTTCAGATGTGTATAATTGTGGCGTTTATTTTTTATGAATTATGAAGATGTTGTTTCTTGCTTTTGAGCATCCAATCTTATCATTGACTGATATTGTTTCCAATACATTTATTGTATTATATATTTTCTAATTAACTACTTATGTAAACCCTTCATACGTTGATGTTGCAATAATAAGTTATTTTTTTTAAATATCTTCCGTGTAAGTGATTATGTTTGTATGCCCATGTTTTGGTCTAATATCAATAAGATCGTTTCTGTTTTTCTTTAGTTGGCTTTGAAACCAATATTGAGTTAAGCAAATAATGGGTCGAATTATGGTGTTAATAAGTAATATAAATTCTTATGTATATATATTGTATATATGTGACTATAAATTTAGCTAACTAAAAAATTATGTAATATTTAAATACAATCTTGAATATATATATATATATATATATTTTTTTATTTGTGGGAGGAATGTATGAAATTATTGGATAGAAGTTATTTTTGAGTTAAATGACCTTTAATGTCTTTAAAGTGAGTTAAATATTAATAAATTTTTATATGTGTCTTGACTTTTTTTAAAAGGAATACCAAGTGTTTCCTTCCAAATTTGAAGTGATATAGTATTTTAGTTTTCTTATATGATTTTATGAACTTCAATGTAAAAGTTTTTCAAAGTAATAAGTACACTCACTGATTGAATTATAAAATTTGGAGAAATGTTTATTTCGTTTAATCATCTGCTCTTTTAAATAAATTAAATAAGTATGTTGTTATTCCTACAAATAGGACAACATATATTATAGTTTAACCATGGAGTTAAGCAATGGAAATGGAACTTGTGATTGCAAGACAAAATGCTTATATGTTACACATTGATCGTTTAAAAATGAATAGGAACATCTAATTCTCAAATAAAGTTGATTGTTTTGTTAAAACCAACATATGTGAATTTAAATTTAACTATGCAAATTTAAAAAATAAATATGAATAGATTAGAAAGGCAAGAAATATAAAAGAAATATTTTTTTATATAAATAAAATAAAAATTGAAAACAATGTTAAATATATATAATACTTTCTACATTAAAATATAGAATCAAACTCTTACAAGTTACAACACATATGAGATATAACAACATTTGATATTGGTAGGAGAGGAGGAGAGAATGTTTACTATAAGATGGTAATCCAAATTAGATAATGGAGATGAATCTTTAAAAAATAGAACAATGTAATATATATATATATATAATACTTTCTAAATTAAAATATAGAATCAAACTCTTACAACACATATGAGATATAACAACATTTGATATTGGTGGGAGAGGAAGAGAGAATGATTACTTATAAGATAATAATCCAAATTAGATAAAGGAGATAAATCTTTTAAAATAAGAACAATGTAAAATATATATCATGTAGTCTCTAAAATTAAAATTTAGCATTAACAATTTACAATGATATTTCATTTTTTTTTTACAACCCATACAACAAAAATAAGAAATCAAAAAAAAAAAAAAAAAAAACGAAAAATGATTTGAGGTATTGTAGAAGAGAATGAGAGAATGTGAAAATGAGATAGTAAAAGAATGTCAATATGAGAGAATGATAGATTGAGAGAATGCTTATTTATATGATAAGAAATGATGGAAGTTACATTTAGAACTATGGAGTTACAATAGTAATTTATTGTGTTTGAATAAAATTGAGTGGTAGAATATGATTAATGCATAATTTATTTTATTTTCAGTTATAATTTTATTTTAATGTGTGAGTTAAATGTATTGTGTTTATTGGATCTTAAATATTGTTTAAAGCAATTGGAAAGCAAAAAATAAAAATAAAAAAAAAAGGGGCATTCTCAAAAATAGCCCTTTTTCCATACCCCTTTTTAAAAATACCCCTTCATGTTGACCATTTTTAAAACTACCCCTACTTATATACAAAATGACCAAATTACCCTTTTTGAGTGACAGCAAGAATGTACAGTCATCAAAATCGAAAATATTTTCCCGCCAAAATATTTTCCCGCCAAAATCGAAAGTTTTTCCCGAAAAAATTATTTTTTCTCGCCAAAATCGAAAATTTTTCCCGCCAAAAATATTGAAATTCATACCTTTTAAAAACATTGTAAATGCTTTTAAAAAACTTTTAAAAAACTTTTAAAAGCGTTTACAAAGTTTATAAAAGCGTTTACAAGTTGTTTAAAAAACCTTTTAAAACTCTTTAAAAAATCTTGTAATAGCCTTTACAAGGTGTTTATAAGGCTTTTATAAGGTAGAAACCTTATAAAATCTTTTAAAAACCTTGTAAATTTTTTTTGGCGAGAAAATTTTTTTGTCGAAATTTTTTATCAAAATTTTTTTGACAGGAAAATTTTTGGCGGGAAAATATGTCGGAAATTTTTTGGCGGAAAAATTTTGTTTTTCTTTTTATTGAATAAAATAATTTTCATCTAAGGGTAAAATGGTCATTAAAAATTAAAAGAGGGCAAAAATAAAAATGGCCAGAAAAGAGGGTATTTTTGAAAAAGGGTATATCAAAAGGGGCATTTTTAACAAATTCTCAAAAAAAAAATAGAAAACATTAAATGAAAATCAACCAATATGGAGAGACCAAAACCTTACTTTTATATATATGATATATTGCTTTAAACTTTGAAATGAGAAATAAATTATAAACAATAATTTTACATGAGAAATATATTAAATTAGCTAATCAAAATATGAATATAAGTTTAGCCAACCAAAATAAATAAAAAATATTAAAATTTAACCAAAAATAATTTATCTTGAAAGATAATAAGTTAGTAGGAGGAATGAATTAATGTACAGTTATTGGATATGAGTTACATTTGAGTTAAATAGAGTTACATGTCTTTAATTATAAATAAA
>NC_025696.1:26953562-26958410 GCF_000633955.1 Camelina sativa
GAGAAGCTATAAAGATTTCAGTTTTATATTATGTGAGTTAAATGTGAAAATTAATTGTTTTCAATTTGTGTTTTAATATAATTTTTTTAATACAATTTAGTGGAGAAATAAAATTGATGCATAATTTATAGGGAGAAGCTATAAAGATTTCAGTTTTATATTATGTGAGTTAAATGTGAAAATTAATTGTTTTAAATTTGTGTTTTAATATAATTTTTTTTTGTTAAAATTGTATTGCCAAGTGGACCAATAAGTAGAGACTGAAACTCTACTTTTATATATATGATTAATTTTGGTCATGTTCTCTTTGAACTGATATCTTAATAAGATGTGGTATTGTAGTGTTAAAAAAAAAGAATAAATATTAACGTGGTTTTGATAATCACTCTCCCCACCCATATTATTATATTGGGTATACTTTTATATTGTGGAATTTTCGGTGAAATCAATTGGTTTAACTGTTTAAGGTCAAATTAAAAGGAAAATGAATCGTAACAGGGAGAAAATAAATGTTACGTAGTCCATACTCTAATCTATACTAAATAAAAGTAGAAGCTATAAGCCCCTAAGGGTGTTTACCTAGGATTTAAAACATCCAATCGGAATTCGATATCTCACAAAATTAACATTTTTAAAATTTTCAGAATTTTATATTAAGATATTTTTTAAACAACCAATCAGGATTTGAAATGTCATTCATTATCATTTTTTAAATTTCTAGAACTTTTTAGAAAAAAGAAAATTTTAAATTTGTGGAAATAAAAAAACTATGTACAATATCCCACATCGGCTAGAAAATTTTTAGACAATAATTCAAAACCAGTATAAATAAGATTAATATGCTTTCAACAACGAATGAACATGAAAGTTTGATTTATCAGACGTGCAAGTTTAAAAGTTTTATTCGGTTTGATCCGGTTTTTTATTTGATCAAACTAAAACTTTAAAAAGTTTCAAAAATATATATTATGAAATTTAAATTTTTTAAAATTTTAAATATTATAAATATTACTTTTAAAGGTTCTTAGCTTTTAAAAGGTTTTTAAATATTATAATTTTAAATTTTAATATTTTAAAATATTATAAATATTTAAACTTCTAAAAGTTTTAGCTTTTAAAAGGTTTCAAAATATTATAATTTTTAAATTTTAAAAATTTCTTTAACATTCAAAAGGTTTTAAAAAAATGAAAATTTATAAATTTTAAAAGTTTAAAATATTATAAATATTGAAACTTTTAAAAGTTTCAAATATTAAAAGTATTTAAACTTTATAGAATTTTTTTAAATATTACAATTACTTAACCTCCATATAAATTTAATTTTAAGATATTATATCTATTCTAATGAAAAGTTGATATTATATATTGCTATAAACTCCTAAAGGTGTCAATATAGGATTTAAAAAAACCAATAAGAATTAGATATTTCACTAATAATTTTTTTCAAAATATAGTAGTAATCTATATTATTTAGATTTTTTCAAAAACAAAATGAAAATCTATAGAAATAAAAGAAATATGTATAATGTCTCACATCGGCTAGAAAAATTTAGACAATGGCTGAGAATCATTATAAATAAGAATAATATGTTTTTAACTATAAATTTATCAGGTTTTCTTGATTTATGCTTATTTATCAGGGTTCCAAATTCAAAAGTTTTCTTTGATTTATTTTAGCAAATTAAATTTTTTAAAAGTTTAAATATTTATTATAGAATGTTTAGAAATATTATAAATACCTCCATAAAAATGTTAAAATATTATAACTATTTAAACTCTATAAAAAGTAAAAGTCATTAATATTTAACTCTAAAAAAATAAAATGTTACAAATATTTAAACTATATCTAAAGTTTGAAATATTTAATCTCTATTAAAAATTTAAAAGTTCAAGAATTACTAAATATTATATATCAAATTTTTAATATCTTGAAAATATCTTTGTTTTTGTGCTTCATATCTCTTATGAGCTGTAAAACATGTTTTTGTTTATGACTTTACAAATGATTTGATACTTTTGCTGTAAATTTTTTATTTTTAAATCTAAGAAAGAAGGATTGACGTCGCAAGACCTTGATTTGATGTTATTTGAGTTTAAAGAAGAATGATCGACAAAAAGCACAAATATTGTTTTAACTATACATGTGTTCATATTACTTTCTCTGCAAGTAAAGATTTTGGTTTGAGATGTTTTTATACGTGTGGATCTAAAACCGAATAAGTATATGGATGAAATTATCAATAATTGGGTGCATGTGTTGACTATGCTGGTCTTCATAAATTACACAATTTTTATGAAAAAAAAAATGATTTTGGGTTTGGAGTTTGATAGGTTAACAAGTTGTGTGGTAGTCTAAAAAAAATGTTTTTTCAGTAAAAGAATGTGAAGAAGTTGACGAGGAAGAACAAGAAGAAGAGTATAATGAAGAACTGTACGGTAAAAGTAACGATGACAATTACCATAAAATTTGACAATGAAAATGACAAGAAAGAATATGAAGAATAAGAAAACTTTAAATAAAAAACACGAAAACATAGGTGATAGCGATCAATTAAATATGAAAAAGAGATAAATTCATGATTATAAAATTGTTTCGTTTTCCTGGTGGCCAAAGAAATGGTTTAGGACATGTGAGGTCACCAGTTTGATCCGCCTCGCCTGGACGTCGAGTTTGAGATTTGAAGTATTGTGCATAGAAAGAAGATTTAGAGGAATCCACTTTCTTATGATTGTAATCTAAAACACCTAGAACCCAACAATAAAGTCTGATCATCATCATTACAGTAGCATCAACCCAAACCTGAGTTGGGGTTCGATACTTTCCAGGAGCTGTCTATTTACAACAGGGATGTTATAATAATTTTGCCTATTTAATGTTAATGTATACCTATTTAAATAATTTTTCAATCTCATGTTTTTCAAGACAAATTTATATAAGAATACCCGTGCATAACGCGGGTTTATAACCTAGTGAACAAAAACAAAAAAAAAAGAGAGATGAAATAAAGAGATGAAATCTCTATATCTAAGAAATAAAATAATATACACAATCGCTTAGAAAATCATCGGTTCTCGGTTCCGGCTCTCGGTTCCCGGTTCTCTCTTTCCATTTCCGTACACAATCGCTTAAATGGAAAAAAATTGTGATTGTGATTGTTTCCGGTTCGGTTCTCTCTTTCCATTTCCGTATATTGAATCTCTCTAACTCGGAACTCCTGGAATAAGTTAAAACAATCGCTTAGAAAATCATAGGTTAGTTGTTGGGAAAAAGCTTTTTCATACCTCAAATAAAGATTTATGTTTGATTCATTTATCAAATATATTCCCTTGCTAATTCATAGTTTAACAAAATATTATTTTAAAATTACTATTCAAACTTATTAATTTGTGCAAAATATAAATTTGTTTCTATGATGGTAATTAAGAAACTATGAAATTTTGATAACGTGAATAACACATGTAAAATGACGTGGATGCCAAGTCACAGCGTTAACAAACAGCTTTTCTTTTCATTTTCTCTCAATTTAAGCTTATCTTTTATGGTTTGCATTAACATTTACACACATATATATATATATATGATATTTTCCCGATGGATTCTTTGAAATTTGCTCTATATGTTTTTTCTTCCACCGTAAAACCCATTTAATTTATCATGTATTTTAAATTCCATCCACATCATTTCCATACGTGTCTAGGGCAACTAAATTTCACATAATTTTTTGTCACCATAGACAACATATGTATGATTTTGTACAAATTCATATAAATTTGAATTAATATAGTACTTAAGTATCATTAGCCATTCCCAAGCTTAACCACTCTCTTATTCAATCGTGGCTCGAAAGCCTATTCGCATCTTGGCTAGAAAGTCTATGCATTTTAGCTCAAAAGCCTAACCATATCATGACATTTAAAAAGTTTTGTTAAACTGAAGACAAAATTCATAGATATCTTACAGAATTTGAATATCTCATGAGAATTTAATGTCTTATAATTATAACTAACAAAAATAAGACATGTGTTAGCTAATCAATTAGATGTTGATACGTATCAATGTATTTTCAAGTTAAAATTTCATGCTGTTCCCATTTGTTTCACTCATTTCTATTTTTCTCTTAACCACCACGTATTGAATTTGAATTCCTAATTGAATTAAGTTTATATCTTAACTATCGGTTCTTTTTTCTATTTCTGTTTTTTAAAATGAATTGTGAGTTCCTCTCTTTTTATTCTCTTTTTCTGATTTGGGTTTTGATCTCCGCGACCTGAAAAAGAACCAGTGTTTTATGTTTCTTTAATCCATAAATCTCCAGAGATGCTGGAGTCTTCGCCAAATTGCTATATAATGTGATGGGGCAAAAGCTGTCTGTATTAATTATGATTGGGAATTTCACACACACACAAAAAAAAAAGTCTTATCTTGTTTATTCTCCTTTTCCAATGTATACATCACACGCTTGTGTTTAATTGTAGATCATATACAAAAGAAAGAATTACTCAAATGTTGTCCAAAAGTTGGTTTATTACTCAAATCTATAAATCTTTTGAAAATTACTAGAATGTTTAGTGCCCTGGGTGTGATTACAATTTACCCCTTGGGTTTTATTTTCCGAATTTAAGTAAAAAAAAAAATACACATCAACAAATTAAAATACACATCAGATATGAATTAACATGTCATTAAGCAGTTTTTTTTAGATCCACAGTTTTGTTTTCTCTCGTTTATATCAAAGAGAGGGAAAGTGAATAGTTTTAACTATTCACAAACCGCGAGAAAAAAAAATTATCGAAACTCTCGTCTCTCGTCGCCGGCGATACTGTCATTGTCCACTCTCTTGCCGTCAA
>NC_025696.1:26959304-26967573 GCF_000633955.1 Camelina sativa
GATGGCTGATTTACTTTTTGTTTTATGTTGCGGCTCAGTTATTTTAGGGTTTATGGCTGATTTGTTAGATTTATTCGATTCGATGGCTGATTTACTGTTTGTTTTATTTTGCTGACGGATGAGTGTTGACTGAGATATTTTGTGCTTTAGATCTGAGTTATGTGTTTGTGGCTGAGTTATGTTATGCTTTGTGTATGAGTTTGTTTTATGTTATGGCTGATTCATTTTATGATTTACTTATGAACTATAACAGATGTCGATGGTGATTATTTCTTCTGAAGAACAAGCAAGGGATTACCCCCCAAGACTATACGCTAAAATAGAGTCTAGAGATATAAACACAAATTTCAGGATGAAAGAATTCCCTCAGATTAGGGAATCAATAGGACTGGATGCGTGGGAAGAAACGAAGAAAGTACCTATTGGAATAATCTCTAAGCTAGTTGATAGCCAATTCGTCTGGTCTGGTAAGGTTGTTCATTTCCTACTATGTAACCAGTTAAGGGTACATAAGAAGGAGCTTTGGTTTGTGGTCGGCGGTCAACCTATCAGGTTTGGGTTGAATGAGTTTCATTTTCTGACGGGGTTAAACATAGACCCAATGCCTACTGAACGGTTTGAACTTGAAGAGGAACACAAAGATTTCTTCAGACTTTTGAAAGTGCCTGGTGGGGCAGGTCCAACGCTACTTGAACTCAGGGAAGCATTAAAAGTGTGCCGGGGATGGGTTAACCTTGATCATCGTAAATGGTTGGGGCTGTTGCTTCTTCAACACATTGGACTTTATGGTTTGCATCATAACTCTAGAATTCCATATGAAAGTGCCAAAAGAGTTTTTGATGATGAAGCAATGAAGACGTATCCGTGGGGTCGGTCAGCATTTGAAGCTCTTGTTGATTCCATAAAGATGTTGAACCCTACGGGAAAGTCGTACACCCTCAGTGGGTTTACACCCGTGTTACAGGCTTGGGCGTATGAGTCCATCAAATGCTTTGGAGAACGGTTTGGGAATGCATCAGCTAATGATGGTGGCATACCGATGCTTCAATGGGGTGGAAACCGTACACGTTCATCGCTGGAAACCGCAATTGCTGAAGAGATCAAAGCGCTTGGTGAGGTAAGGTTTATATCTGGTTGAGTGATTGTTTAGTAATGGATGAGTTATGATGTAGTTATGGCTGAGTTATTGTTTAGTAACGGCTGAGTTATGTTTTAGTAATGGATGATTTATGCTTTAGTGTTGGCTGAGTTATGTTTTAGTAATGACTGATTTATGCTTTCATTAGTAATGACTGAGTTAAAACTTACTGATGGGTTTCATAATCTCTTATGTTACAGCTGCGTGTGATTAATATGGTTATGAAGGAAAATGGCTGCGAGCTATTTCATTCGTGGCCAGAAGAAGAAGACGACCCAGCAATCGATCGCCTGATCGAAGACATACATCTGAATACGTTTGTTAAAGGTTTTTGGGATGTTAAGGGGAGTGATAAGAAGAAAAAGAAAAAGAAAGCTGAAGCAGTTGTTGAGTCTGAATCTCCTCCCGCAAAGAAGCGGAAAGTTCAGAAGATGAAAGTTTCCAACAGTCAGGAAACTAGTGAAGGAGTTGCACAGGAGAGGAAGAAGAAAGGAAAAAAGGTAAGTGAGGAGGAAGATGCTGGGGAAGATGATCTCTACGAATTGATCTCTAAGTTATACACAAGGTTTGACACCGTTGATAGGAACATTGAAAATGTATCGGCGAATCTGGAGAAGAAGATGGATGAAAGGATTGAAACCAGGCTTGGATCTTTTGAGACGGACCTCAAACAGATGAAAGAGCTCGTGCTTTCAAAGAGCACGACTGACCAGACTTTAAAAATGGGACAGGAACTAAATAACCTGGGACATGGACAGGAACTTCAGACATCAAAAGGTCCACCAAAAGTTCCGGTAATGTCTGGTTTATCTTTGTTTTATGGCTGATTTTTCAGAATGTTTAGGCTGAGTTATTATAATTTCAATTGTCTTCGCTATGATATACAGGAAAAGAACTCTTTGACTTCTCCTAAGAAGTCTCCAGATGCTAAGAAACCAGCTGATACGAAAACAGGGCCTTCCACGAGGAGAAATGCCAAAGAGTTAGAGGCGTCAGAGAAGGCCAAAGAGTTAGAGGCGGGAGAGCCGGTAATGTCTGGTTTATCTTTGTTTTATGGCTGATGTTTCAGAATGTTTAGGCTGAGTTATTATAATTTTAATTGTCTTCGCTATGATATACAGGAAAAGAACTCTTTGACTTCTCCTAAGAAGTCTCCAGCTGCTAAGAAACCAGCTGATACGAAAACAGGGCCTTCCACGAGGAGAAATGCCAAAGAGTTAGAGGCGTCAGAGAAGGCCAAAGAGTTAGAGGCGGGAGAGCCGGTAATGTCTGGTTTATCTTTGTTTTATGGCTGATGTTTCAGAATGTTTAGGCTGAGTTATTATAATTTTAATTGTCTTCGCTATGATATACAGGAAAAGAACTCTTTGACTTCTCCTAAGAAGTCTCCAGCTGCTAAGAAACCAGCTGATACGAAAACAGGGCCTTCCACGAGGAGAAATGCCAAAGAGTTAGAGGCGTCAGAGAAGGCCAAAGAGTTAGAGGCGGGAGAGAAGGTAATGTCTGGTTTATCTTTGTTTTATGGCTGATTTTTCAGAATGTTTAGGCTGAGTTATTATAATGTCTGATTTATCTTTGTTTTATGGCTGATTTTTCAGAATGTTTAGGCTGAGTTATTATAATTTTAATATACAGGAAAAGAACTATTTGACTTCTCCAGATGCTAAGAAGTCTCCAGCTACTAAGAGACCAGCTGATACGAAAAGACGGCCTTCCACGAGGAGAAATGTTAAAGAGTTAGAGGCGGCAGAGGAGGCCAAAGAGTTAGAGGCGGCAGAGAAGGCCAAAGAAGTAGCTGCGTTAAAGAAGCCCAAAGAAGTAGCTGCGGCAAAGCAGGCTAAAGAAGTAGCTGCGGCTGGAGGTAGAGGTGGAGGTAGAGGTAGAGGTAGAGGTAGAGGTACAGGTAGAGGTACAGGTAGAGGTAGAGGTAGAGGTAGGGCGCCTACAAATCCTACTGCTGCTGTTGTGGCTGCTGGTGTTAAGCCGTTGAAATTTGTACTACCTGGAGGTTCAGAAGCTGGTGCAGAAGCTGGTGCAGAAGATATTACAGACGAGTATTTTGCTGAAGCCGACTCACTTGAACCTGAATCTGAGGATGATGAGGAGGAAAAGATTAGGCTTGATAGAATTAAAGCTTTAAGGCTGGAGAGTGTTAAGCTGTCAGCGGATGGGAGTGCATTGAATACACAACAAGATCATCCAAGCTGGATTTTCCCTAATATTGGAGACAACGGACTGACGTGCATGAGGAAGAACTGTTCACCTGGACCTGGAATATATGATCCTCTGGCACCTGTTGATCCGGTGAAGTTGCAGAAACTTTTGGAGTACCTAAAGAAAGCCGAGTATGACCCTTTAGACCCTTTTGCTTAACAAGTTAATAACAGCTTGTTAACATTATATTAACTTGTGTTTATTTGTTTGTTAGGAATATCCCGTTAGGCAAAGGCGGAATGGAAATTGAATTCTATAGGGTGCTAATCACCGAACGAAAGGAATGGCCAGTGAAGCCAGAAGAATATGGTAAATATGGGTGGCTTACTGATGAAGTAAGTTTATCTTAATGTCTTAGTTATTGTTGTCGTTGTCTGACTTATATTACATTATGGCTGCGTTGTTGTTTACTACTCAGTTTTCTGTTGTACAACACTTGGGCGCGTTTATGAGAGTCCTTAGGTGTAGGTACAAACGAGATCCCTTCCCATTCCACAACAAACGCATTACGTTTATAGACCTGTGGTTCACCAGTGAAATGGTTCACCGTCATTATCCGATGTTCATGTCCGCACCCTAGTTTTTTACAATGATTGGCAATTGTTATGAAGAATTAGTTAAAGGTTTGATTCCATCAGACGAACAAACTAATTTGAAGTGGATAGAAGATGTGGATCACCTGTATATTGCTCCACAAACTAGAGGCGATCACTGGGTGGCGCTGCACGTGGATCTCAACAGAAGGCATATTGATTGCTATGATAGCATCGTGGGACAAGTAACCGGAGAGAGTGAGCTTAGAATTTTGAATGCTTGTAGGGCGTTTACGCGGATGATTCCAGCAATGATGAACGCGAACGTTCCTCACAAAATTTGTACACCTACTTACAAACAGTTTACCTTCAGGAGGAGGACAGTCTCCAAGGTCCCGCAAAACGTACAGGTTAGTGACTGTGGCGTGTACGCTTTAAAGTTTATAGAATGTCTAGCGCTTGGTGTGTCTTTCGATGGAATCTGTGATCAAAACATCCAGGGTATACGTGTTAAAATGGCAGCAGAAATCTTCGATGAGTCACCTGATTTTATGAATCAGTTCACGTAAAAAACATTTGTATTTCTTTTGGTAGGTAGGAATTGCACTTTGGATATGTAAAAAAACCTTTGGATTTCTTTTGGTAGGAATTGTACTTGGATATGTAAAAAAACATCTGGATTTCTTTTGGTAGGAATTGTACTTGGATAAGAAAGTTCTTTGTTTAGTATCTTTTCAATGTTACGGCTGAGTTATGTACTTCACACGGCTGAGTTATAATTAAATATTGAATAAACATATATGTTATGGCTGAGTTATATATTTCGAACGGCTGAGTTATCTACTTCGTACGGATGAGTGAGTTATGGCTGAGTTATGAACTTGGTACGGCTTCGTTTAGTCTTTCGTGCCGTGCCTCGATATTACTAAAAGTGTTGTTGGGGAAGCCCAAACAATAATTCTGTGCCTGCTCAGATCCACACGCGTAATCAATTTATAAAGTTAGTTTTTTCACAATATATTATACAAAATAATTAAAAAATTGAACTCAAAATTCGAATAAAAAATCTTAAAATTCCGACAAATTGACTAAGTGATGGCTGAGTTATTGACTTACACGGCTGACTTATAAAATATTTGTAAATTTACATTATTATAACTCAACATTTAAATGTAAAATTGAATTATGAATATTACAATTATTATAACCAATAAAAAGTAATAATTATAGAGAAAGATTGATTTTTACACATTCTCACCAAGGATGTGTAAAACATACAACACATGACGTTTAGGGGTTAGGGTTAGGGTTAGGGTTGGGGTTTAGGGTTTGAGATGTAGGGTTCAGATTATTTGATTTTTGGATTTGGTTCTAATGTGTTTTAATGTGTATGGTTTAAGGTGGTAATATGGATATAATAATATTATTACCATTTGAATATTTTTTTAAAAATCAAAAAATCAAAAAAATATTTGGTTATTTCCGGTTATGGGTCGGTTATATTAATATCTAACAATAAATAACCCAAAATATATTGTAATTAAGTAGATTAGCCTAATATAACAGAAATTAAGCCGAATATATCCGAAATTAATTAAACATACCAATTCAAAAATATCAAATTGGAAAATTTATTTTATCAGTCGGTTCGGTTTAGTCGGTTATTTAGTCATTCTAATAAATAACCCAAAATATATTGCAATAAAGTAGATTAGCCTAATATAACCGAAATTAAGCCGAATATATCCGAAATAAACCAAACATACCAATTCAAAAATATCAAATTGGAAAATTTATTTTATCGGTCGGTTCGGTTAAGTCGGTTATTTAGTCATTCTAATTTGAGGGTTGGCTGATATATCGTCTATTGACGGCTGAGTTATAATTAATCAGCGAGATTCTCGGGACGCAGCAAAAATCTCGCTGCACTCTGGTTGGTGGATTCAGTGGCGGTTACGCCCCTTAACCCCGTACAAATAGGTTTGAGAGCCTGAGAGATTGAAATATTCTACGGCCTCCACTTCGTCTGCAGGACCAACCCAGACGGTGATGGTGAAACTCCGACCGTTCCAGACTTAGAATTCGGACGGTTTTTTCTTTTTTTCATCTAGGACTCTGAGTCATCGAAGGGGTTTTATTTTATCGGTCGGTTTGGTTTAGTTGGTTATTTAGTCATTCTAATTTGAGGGTTGGCTGAGATATCGTTTATGACGGCTGAATTATAATTAATCATGACTGAGTTATAATTAATTATGACTGAGTTATTAAAATAGATTGATAAAACACCACAACATAGAAAGTTCATATCAATTCCAAAAAAAAAAAAAAAAAACAACGGAGCTTGACTAATCTCACAGATACTTGTTCAAGCTCTCAAACTTCTTCTCCAGCGCGTCATATTTCTTTTCCAAATACAAGATCATTTCTTCTTGAATCTCGATGCGCTTCTTGGTTGCATCCAAGTCCTGCTTCATCTCATTCTTCTCCTCCTGAGTAACCCTAAACTCTTCGCGCACTGCATCAGTCCACCACTTCCTGAAACCGCAGCCTTGACCGGGACCCTTACAAATAGTACATAATTCATATTAGACTAAAAAAAAAGTCAGAAACAGAACACAAAACTCAACAATAAGAGTACAAAAATCTTTACATCTGTGATGTCATACGGACAACTGAAATAACGTTCTCCTCTCGTGGTAGGATCATTAGAAGTGGCAACGAGAAGCACCGCACCGCAATTACACCCGATTGGAACGCCCTTGTCTCGCCTCCGGATTTCGCCGTACCTCATTTTCATATTTATTTCATTACGATTCAGTTCCTACAGTTCCACAAACACAATATTAAGATAATGCTTTGAGATTTCAGATAGTCTAGAGATCTACCTCAGCTAGTGCTTCAGAAGCAGTTTTCTCATCAGCCCTGGAGTTGCCGCCGTATATATCTCTATTTGCCATCATCTTGACTCGATCTCGATTACTGAAGCAATAAATCACACCAAATCCCTTAATTTATACTAAAACAATATATCGAACGACGTCGTTTGACAGTAATATACTTGAAGGCTGAGTTGTGTTCTTTACACGACTGACTTAGGATAGTCAGTTAAATTAACAACTTTGTTATGGCTGACTTATGCAACGGCCATAATAATGGTTTTACGGCTGAGTTATCCGACGGCCACCCTATTAATTTATTATATACCCGCTCGGGAATGCAAAAAGGGTTGTTGGGGAGACGCAAACAATAATTATGTTTCTTGTTATCATCCATACGCTTAATAAAAATATTTTAAACGATTTATTATTAAAAATAAATTCAAAAATTTGAATTCAAATTTGTCATGTATTTTTATTTATTATTAAAGAAGGGGCCAGTAATTTGACTAAGTAGTGGCTGGGTTATTGACTTAAACGGCTGAGTTATGAGATATTTGTAAAATAAGGTTATTATAACTCAAAATTAAAATTTAGAATGGCAAAATGAATATTACTATTATTATAACCAATAAAAATAATAATTATAGACAAAAAGAGTGATTTTTACACATTCTGATCAAAATGTGTCAAACATACCAAAACATGTTGTTTAGGGGTTAGGGTTAGGGTTAGGGTTTAGGGTTTAGAGTTAGATGAGGTAACATTATTTGTTTTTAATATAACAGTTTGGTTTTGGATATAATGTGTTTGGATTAAGGTGGTAATATGGATATACTTATGGTTGAACCATTTTGAAAATAATTTTTTTAAAAAAATTTTAAAATTTTGAAATTAATTTTTGGTTATTTCCGGTTATTGGTCGGTTAGATGAATATCTAACAATAAATAACCCAAAATATATTGTAATTAGGTAGATTAGCATAATATAACCGAAATAAGCCGAATATAAGAAAACTAGGCAAACATACCAATACAAAAATACCAAATTGGGAAAAATTATTTTTTCGGTTCGGTTCGGTTTAGTCGGTTATTTAATCATTCTAATTTGAGGGTTGGCTGAGATACCGTTTATGACTGCTGAGTTATCTTTCCAGCATCGACAGTTACAATGAGAGGGAAAGTGAACGGTTTTTAAACCGCGAAAACAAAAAAACTCTCTGTCCTTATCGTCGGCGAAATCTAACCCTAATTCCGCCGGCGATAATCTGTCTTTTTCTACTCTCCCGCCGTCATCTCTCGCCGTCCTCGCTCGATATCCTCATTCGCTCTTTCTTCTCTTCGTCGTCGCTGGTCTTGTTCGATTCCGTCTAAGCCGTCTCGTCTTCGAGTTCCGGTATGTGTCTTCCTATTTATTTTTGAGTTACGGGTGATGGTCGCCGTCTTGGATGGCTGAGTTTAGACTGAGTTATCTTATGCTTTATGACTGAGTTATGTATTATGGCGGA
>NC_025696.1:26967633-26984233 GCF_000633955.1 Camelina sativa
CAAGAACTCGATCCGCATTGCTGAGACAGGCCCGGGAAAGGATAGCCACCGCATCCGGCAATCGGGAGCCGGAAAATCCCATTCCACATGAGGTAGGAGAGACGTCCCGATCTCGTGAGGTCGCTCCGAACTCAAATACTGTCGACCCCGGTGTGTCTCCCCTTCAGCTAGAACTCCGAGAGTACCGAGCTCGGCGAAAGAGGATGGGCGCGTATATTCGGGCGCTTCGGCTGAAACTTGACCAGCTCCATCGTTTTTACCGTTTAGAGGGAACCATTCTAGTCCTGGAAGACCTTATCGTCGAAGGTTACTTCTTGGCACACTGGCGAATGGTCCGTCTACTTGATGAGCACAAGGCGTGCAAAGAACTGGTCGATCAGATGGATGTACCCGATCTCCAGAAAGGCGATCGCGAACCCCTGAGGGAAACCGCCTTCCCGTTCGTGACGGATGTCTGGGCCTATCGAGCTTGCTTGACTAGGTTAATCCGATACGTCAATTTCCTGGAGTCGTCGGGTGAAGCCTTCCGCGAGCGCCATCTTCTTGAAGGCCCATGTGCCTTTATAGAGGACATGATGTCCAGAGGCTCCGGATTGCCAATCGAAAGGCTAGAGGCCTTACAACGGGTACGAGATTTCTGTCGAATTGCGGTGAACGAACTCGCAGTGGAGGAACCATTGGAGACTGACATATCTGGCCCAGCTCCCGTTCTGCGATTGCAGGACCGTCCAGAACGCTAGAGGGTTGGTGGCGAAACTTTTCGATCGGGCTCCCCCGACCAGAGATCTCTCGTTTAGGCATTGTTATTATATATATTTTTTGTTGTTGTTTGGATGAAGTGTAATGGAAACTAATCAAAACGATTTTAGTGAAGTTTAATGTCATGGCTGAGTTATAAAATTTACGGCTGAGTTATAGCTTTTACGGGAAAACGAAATATATAGTCGATTCATGTCATGACTGAGTTATCAAAGAAACAATCAAACGACTGATTTATACGACTGATTATATGGCTGAGTTATAGTTTATTACGACTGAGTTATCATGATACAGGACGAAATATATCGTCGATTCATGTGATGGCTGAGTTATAGTGTGTTATGGCTGAGTTATAGTGTGTTATGGCAGAGTTATACTACTTGACAGATGAGTAATACCACAAAATAAAGCAATAATACTTTGACAGATGAGTAATAACACAATATAAACTATAGAGCACAAGTTTTCGCATTGTGCCCAACTTGCTTACATCGCGAACATGCGTGTTGCTTCCTAGGGCGTTTATTTTCAGTGGCAACTTCCAAAGATGATTTAATCCTACGCTTCTTTGGTCTTCCTGGCTGGTTCACAACAATCGGAGGCAAGCACTTCTGATTATCCACAATTTCAGGAGCAGGGAATGATTCATCTGGAGGCATGATTGAACCAGCCCATCCGTTAACCAAATCGACACTCCTAAATTTCGTATCGCACATGGATATACGAGACACATCCATATGCTCTGCAGCTGCGATTGCATGGATGCATGGTATTTTCTCGTGGTCGAAACGACGGCATGTGCAACTTTTTATTTCTAAATTTACAACATGCAAAGATGATCCATATTTCACTTGAACACGTACAGCATCAATCGTTTGTACCTCCATAAGTCTTGCTCCGGTGACACGGTCCTATAAGGGAGTAGAACAAAAAACAAAACGCTTTAGGCTGAGTTATGAAAACAATTATGGCTGAGTTATTGAAACAACAATGGCTGAGTTATGGAAACTATAATGGTAATGGCTGAGATAAGGAAACAATTACGGCAGAGATATGGTAACTGTTACGGCTGAGTTATCAACATTGACGACTGACTTATGTAAAATTACCTGTAATAGTTTCTCAACACCTCGAGTGAGCGTTGTTTGCTGCGATTTCGCATCCTCTCTCCGTTCAGAAAACCATCTGGTCATCATATCCCGTATCGATTCTAGAAGTTGAACTATGGGAAGACTTCTAGCATTTGACAGTGCATGGTTCATTGATTCTGCAATATTCGTTGTCATTAAATTGTACCTTTCACCCGGGAAATGAACACGCGCCCACATTCGGACACCAGCTCGTTGGAGGTATCCATGTAGTTCGGGATGACGTGCTTCAATCTCATTGAAAGCCTCATTAAAATCAGTTAGCCTAAAACACTTTGCCGCTTTTTTCACCAGAGGGAACAAATGTTTTCCTTTGAACTTCACCAAGATGTTCTTATACAAATGGTAAGTGCAAATTCCACGTGAAGCCAACGGATACACTTGACGAATCGCTTTCCCTATTGACTGATGTCTGTCGGAGATTACCGCAAGATCCTTTTCGTCTGGAATGGCAACTTTGAGTTGTGTAAAGAACCAACGCCAAGACTCATCATTTTCAGTGTCAACAACAGCGAAAGCTAATGGGAAAATTTGAAAGTTACCATCCTGAGCTAGGGCTGTTAGAAGTGTCCCTTTGTAACTACCATGGAGAAACGTTCCGTCGACAACAACAACTTTGCGCATGAAAGCAAACCCAGCAATACTCGCACCAAAAGCAATAAAAACATATTTGAATCTATCTTCATCACCTATTTGAAGACGCGTGACTGTACCCGGATTTTCCCTTTTTAACTTGAATATGTAAGAAGGCAACTCGCTAAAACTTTCCTCAGGAGTTCCCTGATGGATCTGCCTTGCATTCAGCAGCGTTCGATATGCCTTCCAATAACCCATCTGTCGACACCAACAAATTAATAAATCAGCCATAATATATAAATAACTCAGCCGATACATTCGAATAAGTCAGCCTTAAATAATCAATAAATGAGCCGTAAAATGTAAATAACTCAGCCTATACATACCTATAACTCAGCCATTGTTATCAATAAAGTCAGTCGAAACATAGTAATTACCTTTAGACTAAATTGCTTATTGAAAATGACTCCGACACTTTTAGGTTTAACATCCGGACCAAGATCACCAAGATAGTCCCTGTAAAGACCTGCCAGTACATCAGCTGTTGATTGAGGGCATCTAGTAGAACGTTCCGTCACATAACATGTGTGTTCCGAATCGTATACAGGAACATGAAAATCCGGGTCATCCCCTTGTACAGATGCACGAATTCTCCAATGACATCCTTTAACCCAACACCTAAAAACCACTTGTCTCGGATTTGAGACTGGTACATTAAAATCAAATCCATCCCTAACCGAAATAAGTTTCACGTGATTCCTGAACTGCTTTTTGCTACTGTATCGTTGTCCTACAGCAATTTTTAGCGTTGACACCTCCAACCTAATAGCCTCCGGATTCATCTTCGATCCGGCAAAGTTATCATCTCTATGAGCTTTCTTCTGAGGAGGCGGAGTAGGTGGGTCTTCCACTGTACTCTGAGGCTCGCCCAATACAGAAAACTTCTCGTCATCAGATGACTCACCATCGGAGTCGTCGAAAACATCAAATCGGGTTGAAAATTCATCGTCTTCTTCTTCTTTAGATGCTACTTCGACAGCTTCTTCTTCGTTTTCTTTGTCAACAATCTTACCATAATCAAAACAAGTGCCTTCAAATCCCCCACCGCACACTTCGTATGTAGATTCTGCTTTCGAGTCTCTGCTTCGCCGAATTATACTTCCTCTAGCTCCACTAGTTTCTGTAGACTCTTTCGCCGAAAACTCTACACAGAGACGTAGCTGATCGGTTTCCATAGCCCCAAAAAACATTGCAACTGTCGATCAGTGGAGACAAAAACTGGTGGAGTATCATGCACCATATGTTTCATTGCCCTGTTCGAGAACATGTAGCTCAACTTTAGCTCATGTCTAAACGAGTCCAATCCGTAGTCTTCAAAAACAAGCTTAACAAGCTTGTCGTATGTTGTGCCTCCATCTATCTGCACAACTATACACCCTCTCTCGTCGGAGTTAAATACATATCTCTGTGTCTTTATCCAATTACCGGACACAACTAGTACCGGCACTGGATCCATGAAATATAATGAAGAACAAGGTGGAGAAGAACAAAAGTAGAAGAACAAGGTGTGAAGAAGAAAGTGAAGAAGAAGTAGAAGAACAAGGTGAATAAGAAGGAAAAATAGTTCACTTATTAACCAGTTGAAGAACCAGAGTCGAACGACGTTTCGTATTTCCGGAGAAAAAGATGATGACATGGAATGCTGACATGGATGCTGCATCCGACGTGGCAAATCAGCCATGAAACAATACCATAACTCAGCCTAACTAAAACTCAGCCACAACACGAAAAACATTACAGTAATTAAAAAGCAAAAAAAATTGCTGCCAAACTCAGCCGCTTCATGAACTGAAAATATGTAACTCAGCCGTATCGTTTGATAAGTCAGCCGTAACTGAAAAACATTCTAGTAATTAATCTTTTGCCAATAAGTCAGCCGTCAAACGGCTGACTTGTCGATAAGTCAGCCTATTACGGCTGAGTTATAGTTTTTTACCATAACTCAGCCGTAACTACATCTCATAAGTCAGCCATTTTTCATAACTCAGCCAGTCGGAAAATGGCAACTCAGCCGTGTCGTTGTGATAACTCAGTCAAAATTTTGACAACTCAACCGTGTCGTAGCGATAACTCAGCCAAAATCTTGACAACTCAACCATCAGGTGAAAACTCAGCCATTACTACAGCTGAGTTATGCGCATAACTCAGTCAAATTTAATAAGTCAGCCATAACGCTTGGCTGACTTATGAGCATAACTCAGCCAGAGTTTCATAAGTCAGCCGTCTGCTCTTACTCAAATGTTTTTCCGATAACACAGCCGCAACATACCTATAACTCAGCCGCAACATACTCTGTATCGCGTTACGGCTGAGTTATGGTTACACGTCAGCGATTTCTGACGAGGCGTCTGACATGGCAATGGCATTTTTGTAATAACATTTTTTCCGGTAACATAAAACAGGGGCACGCTGGGTATTTTGAAAATACCCGAAACATTCTAGTAATAAAAAAGTTTTTTGTAGATTCTGGTAATATTACCTAAAATGAGTAAAATTTGAGTAATTCACCCTATACAAAAATATCTAACTGGTGGTCCGTTGGAAGTGGAATAAGTTAAGAGCTAGTTAATGAATGGTGGTATTCTTTTCATATGGGTAAGATGACAGTTTAATTCTGTTTGTAAAGATTATACTAATATTACTGTTGTTCAAAAGACTAAACTATGTAAAATAGCGGAAAAGAAACATGTGTACTAGGATCAAAGATGTGCCAAAAAAGATCTTGCTTCCAGCGTCCAATGATAAAGATCTTAATACCACCAAACCGTTAAACAAAAAAATCTCATAATACTATATATACATACATGTGTGGTACGTATGTGATTCTATCTTCAAAGTCTTAAACTATGGACCATCAAGTTTCTTTGCCAACATCTACCACCACCGGTCTCTCGTTCAAGGTACATCGCCGGCAGCCGGAGCTAGTCACTCCGGCTAAACCAACGCCACGAGAGCTCAAGCCTCTCTCCGATATCGATGACCAACAAGGACTAAGATTTCAACTTCCATTTATATTTTTCTATAGACCTAATCTTACAAGTAATCTTGACCCGGTCCAAGTGATAAAGAAAGCCCTAGCCGAGGCCCTGATTTACTACTATCCGTTCGCTGGTAGGCTCCGGGAACTTTCGAACCAGAAACTCGCTGTGGAATGTACCGGTGAAGGCGTTTTGTTCATCGAGGCTGAAGCTGACGTTGCGCTTACAGAGTTGGAGGAAGCTGATGCGCTTCTCCCTCCCTACCCTTGCATAGAAGGGCTTCTCTTTGACGTGGAAGGTTCGACCGATGTGCTCAACACTCCATTGCTTCTGTTCCAGGTAAATTTTCTTAAAAAAAACAAAAAGAATCTTAAAAAAGTTGGTTAAGTTATATTAAAACTTCAAAGGGACTGGCATGCAGGTCACGCGCTTGAAATGCAGCGGATTTATATTTGCCATCCGTTTCAACCACACCATGACCGATGGAGCCGGCGTGTCGCTCTTTCTAAAGTCACTATGCGAGTTGGCGTGTGGGCTTCAGGCGCCCTCGGTTCCACCCGTATGGGACCGAAATTTGTTGACTGTGAGTGCTTCCGAGGCGCGTGTGACCCACACGCACCGTGAGTACGAAGATCAGGTGGAAATCAATGAGGTAGCGGCTGGAGAGCCTTTGGTTAGCCGATCATTCTTCTTTAGGGCGGACGAGATCTCCGCCATACGAAGACTTCTTCCGCATGATCTCCGCAATACCTCATTTGAAGCGTTGTCGTCATTTTTATGGCGTTGTCGGACAATCGCGTTGAATCCTGACCCCAACACTGAGATGCGACTTACTATCATCAACTCTCGTTCCAAGCTTAGCAACCCACCTCTATCGCCGGGTTACTATGGAAACGTGTTCGTCATTCCCCCGGCAATAGCGAAAGCAAGGGATCTTATGGAGAAACCTCTTGAGTTTGCTTTGAGATTGATACAAAAAACGAAATCCATTGTAACGGAGGACTACGTCCGCTCGGTAACAGCCCTAATGGCGACAAGAGGTCGGCCTATGTTTGTGTTGGCGGGGAACTACATAATATCTGATTTGCGACATTTTGATTTGGGAAAAGTTGATTTTGGGCCGTGGGGTAAGCCAGTGTATGGTGGAAACGCTAAGGCCGGTATCGCAGTTTTTCCGGGAGTGAGTTTCTACGTGCCGTTTGAGAATAAAAAAGGTGAGACAGGTACCGTTGTGGCGATTAGCTTGCCTGTACGGGCGATGGAGAGGTTCATAGCAGAGCTACATGGCGTGGTAAATGTGTTTTAAGAGATGAACCAAAAATCCTAAGTCTGTTATGTCTTCGCACTTCGCTCTAAGAGCTGAGTCGAGACCGAGCCATGCCAACACTAAGAGATATAAGAAGCGACTAAAAAAAATGCCCAATTCAATTAAAAAAAATCGTCAGAAAAAAATAAAAGAACTAAAATAACAAACGAAAGATAATTCTAAAACATTTTTCTTCCCTTTTTCTCCACAAAATTGGTAGCCAAATTTTCAAAATCAACGTTTCTAACCAATTCTTGATATATATATATATATATGCCCTTAAATTTTTCTTGTGATATAAATATATGCCCTTAAATATTTTTTCCAAAATTTGATGACTAAATGTTTCTTTTTTTCTAATTAACTGAGGCTCAGCCCTGGACTCCAGACGTTACGTTATCAGTGAAATGATTGATCATCTAATTAATTATTGAGTTAAAGACAAAAGATTTAAAGGTTGAATAATTGCAGACCACCAAGACATTATTCTCTTTTTTTTGTTAAAAGGCATTCAAACCAAGACATTATTCTTCATAGCCGCTCCTATTGGTTTTGATTTCATGGATAGGATCGCGTGACATTCTCAAGAGCTTATCTTCTATTAGAGTCCCTCCCAATGAATTTGGGTTTTTGCTTGGATCTAAATACGCTCATGCATGGAAATATGTGTGTAACTCTGTTGTCTATATCCAGTGGTTTATATATATATCATGCGCCACATGATAGACTATCTAAACCAAATTATGGGAGATTATTATCAACGACTAACATACTCTCTGTCGTTGTTATCAAAAAAGAAATCTGTAGTATGGCGTTATCAATGACAACCCCATAAGACACTTTTGTGTGAAGGAAAACAAATCAAGAAAGGTGTTGAAAAAAGATGGACCAAGGCAGATAGTGAAGGTTGAGAAAGCTGTGGCGTGGGGACTTCCTTTGGTGGTCCGGAGCTCTCCCCATCAATTTTTAAAAAATGAAAGAACAAAAATGAAAAAGCAAGCAAGGACACTTAATTACAAACTGAAAATTGTTAAGCTCTGGATTCCATTACACGATTGAAAGAAAACAAAACTAGAAGCAGCAACGTACGTTATAATTTAGGCCCGTCAAATTCCTTCCACTCCCATTGGAGTATTTTTATTTTATTTTTGGGATAATATATTTCTTTTGGTAATATACATAAATTAATAATCCAAAATTCACAAGATAGAAATTTTTTTTGTCAACCATTGGGCCACAACTGGCCGGCCCATTAGCTAAATTCCTACATTCGTAGGAGCCGGGACTCGATCCTGGGTGTGATGGTGCCTTCTACAAATGGACTTACCTCTTGTCACTGCACTAAGATCACTTCACCACAAGATAGAGATTTATCACATTCTAGACACATGATAAGTTATTTATACCTCTGGTACAATACAAAACCAGTGATAAGTTATTTATAAAATTATGTTTTGTTTTAGTATATACATGCAAAAAAAAATTAAAATACTTTATAATTTTCTTTATATGGAGTATATAAAATTAATACTAAGAAAAGAAGTTTTAAATGCAGTATATATTAGTTACTAGTGAAGAATTGTAAACTTTATCAAAACTATTTAATTACTATTTTTTAGAATTAAAGAAAATCGTAAATAATAAAAATGGTGTATTTGTGTGCGAAATGCCTAAAAATGATTACTTAATACTTAGGAACATATGAAGTATTAATTTAATAATATTCAATTATGCCATGAAGACAACTATTTTTTTTTTTTGACAGGCCATGAAGACAACTTTTAGGGTGGAAATGGTTGCACAATTGAAAATGTTGCAGGAGTTGAAAAAAAATTATTCAACCAAGTTTCACCATTTGAATGGAAGAGGTTGAAGAAGTTGGAAAAAACTATTGAACCCATTCAACTTAAAAAGTTGAAAAAATAAACTAATCATACAGCAAATTTGTTCAACTTGTTCAACTACTATTTTGGAGATGAATGAGTTGAATAATGTTCAATCCAATTTTGTTCAGCTTAATATTTCCAACTCTTTCAATTTTAAGCAACCATTTGCACCCTTAGTTTTAGAAAATGCCATTTTCGAGACCTCCTTTCTAAAATCGGTCATATTGCCTCTCTATTTTTTTGTGACATCGGTCATATTGGCTTTTTGTGGCATGCATTAAACCACTATATAATAAAACGGAAGTTGTTTTGTAGACTGTATAATTTTAATAAGTTGGTTACAAATAGGTTATAGATTAAGTTTATATTATTTGTATATTCTGGATTTATTGTTTCCAAAAATCTTAAAGAGAATATTCTAAAAAGTCATTTGATATCATCTAACTTACCATATTAATTTCATTTATTAAATTATTTATCAAATAAAATCTTTTGATATCTAATTGAACATATTAATTTGTTAATTATCATTATACTTCAACTCTCATTTTTATATATGAGTCTATTTTGTGAAACAATAAATTATCATATTATTTATTATAATTAAAATAGTTTTATTTCCGGATATATCATAAGTTGAATTTTTAGAAACAAATATAAATAATTCAATCTATAAAATATCAAGTTTTAGTAATATAATTCTTTAAAAAAATATCTATTGAATTAAAAAAATTTACGGAGTAACGGGTCAAAATTTAAATATTTAAATTCAATTTCATACTTTTTTGTTGAATTTTCTAATTTTCTATAATATAATAAACTTTAAATAATTTATTTTGAAATATTTTTAAAATATTGAAACTTGATATAAAAGTTAGAAACTATAAACACTCTAAATTGGTTTGTTATAGCAATATCAATAATATGTCACTATAATATGAAAGAATTTCAAAAAACTAAGTATATTAAAACAAAAAGTATAACAATATATTAAATTACTCATAATATAATAACTCGCTTTTTAAAAGCCAAATTCACAAAATTATGTCTTATAATGACATTCAAGACATGATGTAGAATATACATTGTTGAAATAACTTCACGTACATAAACGAATACAATATATTAGAATTTTATTTTAAATTAGAAAATATACAAAATTTGTATAAAATAAAATTTAATCAGTGTTATAGCACGAATACTTATCTAGAATCATTAAGAATATAAAACTTACAAAATAAATGTCTTTTTCAAGTCATTATATTTAGCATATGATTTTATTGCATAATATTTTATCAAAAAACTTTTAAAAAAATCACATAAATTATATTTTATATAAAAATTACAATATAAATAAAATGAATTTCACCCCGTGCTATTAATCTAATCTCTATATTAGAGAAATGAAAATTACTTAAGTTTCTTAATAAAGAAGAAAGATTACTTAAGTTTCTTGGATAAGAAGAATTATCCAAAACAAGTGTGTAGATTACCCACTTTATACATCTCGCAATTAAGACTTTGCTAGACAGCTAGAGAGAAGTCTCAAGCAAAGTTTGTAATATGTCACAAGACTGTTATTAGGCAAAAAAACAATGCATGTGACAATGTGACATGCGAAGCAGAATAAGAGCAATAGAGCTAACAGTAATATAAAATACCATGTGGCTCCGTGAGACATTGAACAACATGCAAATCTCATATTTTTAAGAAAAGTATAATGACAATTGACAATTTAATATAAGTTTTTTTAACATATAGGTTTCAAGCCCACGCATAAAATGAGATGTTCCCTAAAATATATAAATAGAGAGAACAAGAGACATAAATGCAACTAATTAATGGTAACACTTTTTCATCATCGTTCCACCAAAAAAAAAAAAAAAAAAATCATAACAATACACCAAATATTTAACTAACATTTGCATATGTTCATACTTCATACGAATAAAACTGAGCCTTTTTCTTACTATTACTTCAACTTCTTGATGCAAAGCTTCAGCTTCAATGAGTCACCACGCAATAAACTGTGAGGGATTAATCTGAAGTTCTCTTCAGGTTTTTGGGAGCTCACTTCAAGAATTCTCTTCACCTCTGATGATTCGTAAGTCATAGTGTTCCCATCCACAGTATATGTTAGATGGTACGAAAACTCTTCTACTTCTGAACTAGATGTTGCAATGCGGCTTACAGTTACATATACACTATACGGCTCTCTAAAACACTGCACTACGGCTGACTGTGTTTTCCAAATCGCGAACTTTCAATTTTCTCCCAAATTTTATATTACGGGTGATTGGCAAGGGCTAACATTGATCGGATATGAAAGCAGCATTACGGTTTAGGTTTAGGGTTCTTGGGTAAAAAGAAAGATTAATTAAGTTTCTTGGGTAGGAAGAAATATTTCTTCTATGCGACAACACCTTCTGGTGTCTTTTTCTCTCTGAAACAAGAAACCTTCCTTACATTCTTTCATAACAAGTAAATTTCTGTCACTGAAGTCAAATTATAGTCAACCTCAAAAGAACAAATTAACCAATAATCAAGTCTCTTCCTACGGCGGATTCAGTCAAAGTTTTTGAACCCTTCACCTCTTGAATTAAGTGGTGCATTCATTATCACTAAACCACTTATATCAACAAGTTAAATGTAAAATTAAACAAGTTTTATATTTCATATGGTGCAATTATCCCCAACCAAAGTGGTCCGCCCCCACTGTAATTGCAGTTCGGTATAGGACATAAGCAAAGAGAGAAATATTCAATTAGCATTGAGCATATTCAAGCCCATGCATAGCATGAGATGTTTACTAGTATGGAAATAAATAGAACAAGAGACATACAAATGCAACTAATGATAACACTTTTTCATCATATATAGTTCTAAAAGTTGAAAATTTCAATAAAAATACACCGAGTTTTTAACTAACATTTGAATATGTTCATACGAATAAAACAGAGCCTTTGTCTTATTATTGCTTCAACTTGTTGATGCAAAGCTTCATCTTCAATGAGTCACCATGCAAAAAACGCTGAGGGATCAACATGAAGCTCTCTTCAGGTCTTTGGGAGCTCACTTCAAGAATTCTCTTCACCTCTGATGATTCGTAAGTCAGACTGTTCCCATCCACAGTGTATATTAGATGGTATGAAAACTCTCCTACTTCTGGACTAGGGGGTGCAATGCAGCTTACAGTTACACACCATACGGCTCTCTCAAACACTGCACTGCGAACGATAGGTTTATCATATATTCAATTTCAATTAATATCTTATCATTGATGTTCATCCGAACATTAAAGAAATTGTCACAGCAGAACAACATGTATCTGTTCTGGTGGTCACGGGTAAAGTGACGGAACATGTTATCGTATGAGCAAATGTAACTGCAGTCTTCCAGAGGGCATGAGCAAAGATGAGAGAAGGTACATTCCTTCTCATGTGTTGTTTCTTTCCCATAAGAGACATTTTTGGTGCAACCTAAGTTGGCGTTTGGGCATGGGACAAAGATCGATTCAAGAACCTTCTCCATTGCTCTGCAGCGACTGTGACCAACAGGCAAAGCACATGAAGGACACTTATTACTCAGTTTGGGAAAGCATGAAGCGCAAGCTAAATGTCCATTATCACACTGAAACAAAAAAGAAAAAGAAAAACTCAACAGAGTTACTATCAAAGCCGTATTCAAGAAACGAGCACCTAGCAAGAGTGTTTTAATGACCACAATTCCGAATATCATCTTCTTAATGCAAAGTTTGACCCCAAACTAATCAGTCATCATCAAACATGGTATATTGATACATACTTGGAAGATAGGAATACTGAATGGCTCGACGCAGATAGGGCAGTCGAGAAAATCAAGATCCAGCATTGACGAGCGAGTTTTATCCTCTGTTCGTTGCCTCTTTCGTAAGTGAATGTTACTCATACCGTTTACATCGCTTGAGGAACACTCCATAATGATACACTGAAATTGAATTGTGATTAAGTTTTATTAGTCTAGACGCTTAAAAATATGAGACATGGTTTTGGTTGAATTCGAACCAAAATATTAATTTCCCCTATTCAATTGTTTGGATTCACTTGACTCAAAATCGTAACAATTCGAATTTACAAACTTTGAATCGAAACAATTCGAGGCCGCACCCGCCACTACAAGAAAACATGCATTTTGGGACTACAGTTTGTGACTACTTATTCAGTCGCAAAATTTAGCGACGTTTTTGCGATTAACTTGCGACTATTAAGCGACTACAAAAATATTGGAGACAAAAACGTCGCTTATTAACGACGAAACATAAACGTCATAAAAGGGTTTCAAATAAGCGACTACATTAGGACTACTTTGCGTCGAAAACCAATTCGTCTCATAATGGTCACAATTTTGCGACTAGTTCTATAGTCGGTAATAATAGTTGCAAAAAAGTCGCATATTCAGGACTTATTTGCTCCACATTTGTTACTCCTACCACGTAACAAAGTAGTCACAACTTGCGACTATATTGTGACACGTATCTGAAGACTTTGCGACTAACATCTGATTTAGCTACTCTTTTAAGACTGTTTAGCCACTTTATATATTTTTTATTTTGAAATTTCACATTTGAGATTCATCTACATGTTTAGGTTGAAGTTTATACTTTGTTTTGCTCAATTTGTCAATAATAACTTTCTCAAAGTATTAAATTTCAATGTCTATAAACTAAACATCCATAACTCCAAAATTCAAGATTTTTATTTTGTGACTTTAATAAGGTAGTGTTAAAATAGTCACAAAAGAGTAACAGTTTGCGGCTGACTTGCGACTGATTTGCTATTTTGTTTTGGCGGTATATCTTCCCACCACTTATTAATCTAATTAATTTGGTTGGGACTGGTTTGCGACTAAAGTGCGACCTAGTTTCGTTATTAACTAGGCAAACCCTTTAAACGATTAAACACTTCTTCCTTCTTTTTCATTTCGATCTAGGGTTTTCGAGAGAAAACTTCTCAACTCTCCTTCTCTCAAACCTCTCAATCATCTCCTTCTGTCAATCCTCTCCTTCTCTCAAACCTCTCAATTCTTTCAATCCTCTCCTTCTCTCAAACCTCTCAATCCTCTCCTTCTCTCAATCTCTCAATCGTCTCCTTCTCTCAATCTCTCAATTGTCTCTTTCCTCTCCTTCCTCTCAATCGATCTAATGCCTCCTAAGGGTAAGGCTTCTTCCAGAGGTCGCGGTGCCAGAACCGCCACCGGTATCCGAATCTATAATCCGAGTAACAGTTTGTCTTCTCAATCGTCGAACCCCTCTCAACGGACGCAGTCGACAAGCCATTCACACCAAAGTCGACCTTCTCAGTTCCCGCCGACGACAAATCCAGCTCCGATAACGAGTCCGTCACCGAGTACCCATCCACCGTCAAGGGAAGATCCTGAACCGCGGAGGGAACTTACACCGCCGAGTACCAATCCACCGCCGAGAACCAATCCACCGCCGAGTACAAATCCACCGCGGAGGACAAATCCTCACCAACTGCCTCCTCATCAGCCGCGGAGGACAAATCCTCACCAACTGCCTCCTCATCAGCCGCCTCCTCATCAACCGCCTCCTCATCATCCGCCTCCTCATCATCAACCGCCTACTCATCAACCGGAGCAACTACCTCCTCATCAACCGCAACCGCAACAAAACCCTAATCATGAAGAGGAAGATAATGGCGAAGAAGGAAACCAAGAGCAACAAAATCCAAATGTCGATTACTACCAAGAGCTTTTGGATGGGTTGCTAAGACTTCCAGGCCGAGAACATCTACCACTCTTGTCTGAGCATCCTATCCCTGGCCGAGAAACGTTATGGTATGAAATTCTTTCCTTTGCTACTCGGTTGTAGTTGTTGATTACGGTTGTAGTTGTTGATTACGGTTGTAGTTGTTGATTACTCGGTTGCTTGTAGTTGTTGATTACTCGGTTGCTTGTATAAAATGCTATGGTATTAAGTGTTTGTAGTTGTTGCTAAAAGTGTCTATAAGTCTATAAGTGTTGCTTGTAGTTCTTGATTTAAGTGTTTGATATTCAATAGTTTGATATTCAAAAAGTCTTAGTTTCTAGTTGTTGTTTGATATTCAACAAGTCTATGTTTGATATTTAATAAGTCTAAGTTTGTAGTTGTTTCTTTAAGTGTCAATAATTCTAGTTGTTGTTTGATATTCAATAAGTATAGTTGTTGCTTTAAGTGTCGGTTGTTTGATATTCAATAGTTTGTTTCAATTGTTTCAAGTCCATATTTAGTAGTAGACTTACTCATTTTATGTAACAGGTTTAACCGGCAGAAAGGTCAGCTGTCTCGAGCGATTTCTGGAATATTGAGGAGAAAGTTTGATGGGCCTTACTACAGTTGGAAGGTTACTCCAGTCAACATTCAAGAGCGATATTTCAGGACATTTGCGGTAAGGTTTACTCCTTATTTCTGTTATTGTTGCTAACTATGTTTTGGTATTGTTGCTAACTATGTTTTGTGTTATTGTAGCGGAAGTACAATTGGGATATCGGCATTACTGAGCTCGTTAAAGCAGGTTTCTTGAAGATAGCCAAGAAAAGGATGAAAGGAATTGTCAGTCAAGCTAGGAGGAGTGGTGTACAACCACCATGGATTGGTGAAAAATTATGGCCTGTTATGGTGGAATATTGGAAGACCCCTGATGCAATTGAGAAGAGTGAGAATGCTTCACAGTGCAGAAACTCTGATCGTGGAGGTCTTGGAGTGCACAAACACTTAGCTGGTCAGAAATCATTTGTGCAAATTCATCAAGAGATGGTAAGACTTATCGAATTCAGCTCAAAGTTTTTCTGATATTTCCATGTTTTTTCTGATATTTACATGATTTAATCTGTTTCACTATCATTGTAGGAGGAAGAGTTGGGGCGTCCTGTGTCACTAGTGGAAGTGTTTCTTAAAACACACACTCGTCCGGATGAAACATTTGTGGATCAAAAAGCCAAACAAGTTGCTGAGACATATGATAGAACCATAGAAGAGAGACAAGCTGAAACAGAGGTAGATGGTCCAGATGGTTCAGAGAGTTCAACACATCATAATCTTTCCGTTGATGAAAGAAATGAAATCTTCCTTCAGGTAATTTTGTTTCTGTCTGTTTTTTTTTTTTAAATCTGGTTTGTGATGATTACTGAATGTTTGTGATGATTACTGAATGTTTGTGATGATTACTGAATGTTTATCTCTTGGTTTAGTGTACTCATACAGACCACAACGGCAACCCATTTGGACTTGGATCACTTGTGGAGACACTAAAGAAAAGGAAAAGGGCAGAGAGTTATACAAGTGCTTCTCCAACAACTCTTGGGGAGCTTCAAGATGAACTTCGGCGCAAGATTGCTGAACACGAGGCTGAGAATGCACGACGTGATCAGGAACACCGAGAGTCTTAAGCTAAACTGAAGAGGCTTCTCCTCTATATGAAAGAAAAAAATCCTGAGTTTGANAAACTGAAGAGGCTTCTCCTCTATATGAAAGAAAAAAATCCTGAGTTCGAAGCTTTTATGGTTTCTCCTCCTGAATCATCCACACCTCCAACCACCCATCCAGCTACCGCACCTGCAACGAATGCACAACTCACTGGCGGAGGAACCACACCAGGCACCACACCAGTCTCCAGTCCAGCTGCCAATTCTCCTTCCTCTAATACTGCTTCCAGTTGAACTTGTTGCAATTCCCTTTTTTTTTTTAATGAACTTGTTTTGCTTTTGAATACTTTTTGGATGATCTTTTTGTTTAGGATGATAAGTTTTAATGATTAGTACCTTAAATTATCATTACTTTTGATTAATATCATTTCAAAATCCGAAATTAATCAAATTTAGGATTGCTAAACCGTGACTAATTTGTGACCA
>NC_025696.1:26984333-27005650 GCF_000633955.1 Camelina sativa
TATGCCCGTTCAATATTAACATGAGAAAATCGTAGGAATGAAACCCTAAAGTGTCGTGCCCTAGATGATTATGCTGCTCGATTCATAAATGCTTGGGAAGCACTCGGTGTCATCTTACTTTTACATCCGAACCCGTCTTTTGTATTTTGCGGTTCTGGAAGGTTGGAAGCTACGAAGGTATGTTCGATTTGATAGATGAGATAAGGAAACCAGCCTTGTGAAACCATATACAACTAATTTTGTAAATGTTCTGAAGGTGCTCCTTGCCTCGTCAACACAACCGCCTCTTCGCTGTTCTATATAAAACCAGATTTCGAGGGAATGGAACATCACAAGGAGATGTAAGCTCTTTGTTTTCCTACTAAAATATCTAATTGTATTTGTTGCTACTGTCAAATACGTTAATACACTTTCTATATTTACCGCAGATCTGAAATCGCTGGACGTTACTATATAGAACATATAATGGAGCACGTAGGGGAGAATGCAGTACCTTGAGAATAAAGGAACTAGATGGGCGAAAGGGAGAACTCAGGGAGTTTAGCATATTTATTTAAAGAACCGGCACAGATCTATGCAATTTATTAACTTTTTTTTCCCCGGTGTGTTTGTACTTTTGAGTGAACCCAATGTTACGCTGATTATGGATAATATATGGTTATGTTTTGTCAACAAAATATAAAATTTAGTACTCCGCAATATATGTACGTACATAACAATAGTTATCTACGATAAGTGAACATGTCAACACTATCCAACCATCGCATTATGTCCTCTCTAATGGACCATATAAAGCCCACAAACAGATATATTTCGCTTTAAAAAGCTTCTTATTCAAACAGAAAACCGTTTGCTTGAGATTTCTAAAAAGCCCACACGAGTAATAGGCCCATCTAGGGCAGCCGGGAACAATTTCTCCAACAATTATAGTTAAACAAAAATGTGGGCTTAGAAATTAAAAAGGGCCATCATAAACATGTTACAAAAAGCTATGTTGGCACTTAGGAAAAAAGAGTATTATCCTCACGCCAAGAAAAGATAACACGTCTATTGTCGCCCATGCACTACGTATTAGCTGGACATGTTGTACGGTTGTGGCCAACCTGTTGACACTGAGAACAAGCATGCTGTTTGCGGGGCCGCTTCGTCTCCAACGCAACCTCGACAAAAGACTTCCTCCTCGTCATCTTTGGCCTTCCTGGAGGATTCCTAACAAAAGGCGGTTTACATCTGGACGGTGTAATATCAGTAGGAACGATGCAGGATGTATCTATCGGCATTATCGCCTCCGCATACCCACTGCAGAGGCTGTCTCTGCGGAAGTATGGATGGTGCTGGTTTATAACTGATACGTTGGCCGTATATGCGGCTGCGATAGCATGTACGCATGGCATCCTCTCTAGATCAAAACGCCTACATGAACACCTCTTATACCTCAGATTGACAACATGCGTTGAGTTACCACCACTTACTTCAAATCGATCTTCATCAATTTCTTGAACCTTTAGACGCCTTGACTGTTCAATACGTGCCTATGAGTAAATCAAAGCGTAAGTTCATATAACCAAAACAACAAAACATATCCACTAACATTTTTCAGGCCTTTCGTTAACATATATATCGATGGATATGTTAATGAATGTCACACCTGTAACAGGTTCTCCACTCCTTTGGTGAGTAAAGTTGGCATTGCGGCAGCTTGTTTTCTCCTTGTAGCAAACCAACGTGTCAACATATTCCGAACAGCTTCTAGTAACTCTACAATGGGATAGGCTCTGGCAGGATTCAGTACTTTGTTTAGCGATTCTGCAATGTTGCTCGTGGTGAAGTTGTACCTATCACCAGGAAAGTGCGCCCTGCTCCACTTGGTTACATCTGCACGAACCAAGTAAGCATGCAGTTGCGGATTCGCTTCTTGAATTTGCTGGAAGATTTCTTCGAAATCAACTACACGGTACGCTGCAGCTGCTTTTTTTACCAGCCGGAATGTTTCGCTCCCACTAAATCTCAGGATAATATTCTTGTGAAGATGATAAGTGCAGATTCCTCGACTTGCCAGGGGGTACACTTTAGCGATAGCTTTACCAATAGATTTATGCCGGTCAGATATCAGTGCAAGCTCTTCATCATCAGGAATTACACTACTTAATTGAGTAAAGAACCATTCCCACGACACGTCGTTCTCTGTATCAACAACCGCATACGCCAGAGGGAAAATATTAAAATTCCCATCTTGTGTTGTCGCTATCAGAAGAGTCCCTTTGAATTCACCTTTCAAAAAGGTTCCATCTACAACTACAACTTTCCGCATATACCTGAAACCCTTAATGCATCCAGCAATCGCAATGAAAACATACTTGAATCTGTCTTCTGCATCAACGACCAGTCTAGTAAGGGTCCCCGGATTAGAGGACCTCAGCCTGTATAAATATGCCGGTAATTCAGCGTATCCACTTTCAGGTGTACCCCTAACATACTCCCGCGCCTTTATAAGTGTACGATGTGCCTTCCAGTAGCCAAGCTATTATATGAAAATGGTCAGTAAAAGACATCAGCACTAAACAATATCAACTAGATCGAATTATATATATGTGCAGTGCAGGCCATAGAATCAACTAATTTCTGACAAACTCAACAAACTTAAGCTACGATCTGTTTGTACACCCTATAAACAAGTACACTCACAGAGCCAACCATAAAACAAACATATTAAAGTATTCCAGTAGCCAACCTGTACACCATATCGTAGGTTGAGCCCATCCCCAACAAGATTTGGCACAACAGAACTTCCCACACCACCAACATAATCCTTGTATAATTGAGCTAGGATTGGTGGTTTAGCATTACGGCTACGGCCATATCGTTCCGTAACAGAGCAAGTATGTTCACGACAATATCTGCGAATATGAAACACCGGCGAATCACCCATGGTTGAAGCCCGTATTCTCCATTTACAACCTTTTACCCAACACTCAACGATTAACAAAACGGGCGTTGAATATCGAACATTGTAATCATATTTATCTAATACACTCAGCACCCTCAACCTTGCCACCAATGTTTCTTTGCTATCAAACTTATCCCCCACAGCAATATCACCACCTCCGTTTTCTATTTTGCGAACCTCCTTCTCAATTGCATCAGCTGCAGAGTTAGTCTTGCGGGTACGGTTATTTGATTCTGTGTTACACACATTTTCCTCTATACAAGACCCACCCCCAGGTCCGTCGTCCAATGATTCCTCTGCTTCATCCGGGGCGAAGTTGGAGTACAGCAGATAGTCTTCATCCCCTGAACTTGCACCATCGCTGTCGTCACAGTAATCAAATCTACTGTTGTCCTCGTCATCTGCTTCATCTTCATCTAGATCATTTCCTACATTATCTTCACCGTCTTCCTTCCGACTCTCGTACTCATCATCTTTCTCTCCCATTTCCTCTGCCACGCCTACGAAATCATCTACAACGACTTCAGGGGTCTTGGGTGTTGGTTCTGGGGTTTTCGGTTTAACTTCCTCGAACAAGGTTTCACCAGATTTAGCTTCGATCTCAACGCATAGCCGGATGAGTTCACTCCTATGCTGTTTGAGAAAGTTTTGAAACTGCCGACCATTCGAAACAATCACCGGTGGCATATAACATCCGCTTTTTTTATATCTATCTAACATATAGCTCAACTTTATCGCGGAAGTTCTTTCACAGAAACCAAAGTCATCGTACACCATAGCAGTAAAGTCTTCAAACTTTGTTTCTTTATCGGCAACTATAATCCTGCACCCTTTCCTAGTATCAACATCAAACAACCATCGCTTTTTGTCTACCCTCCACCTCCCACACGCCAATACGATATCTTGCTCTTCCATGGATGAACCGAGATCAAAGATTAAAGAAACTGAGTAGGAAAAAGACGTTTGCTCCGGCAGACAAACAGAACACGATTGATGAATCTGCTACAAACTTTATTACATGAACACCATAGATCGGAAGAACAGTAAAGGTGTTTAGATCTTCTTCCAATAAGTCTATCGCAACGCTCGACTGTCTTTGCCAGCTCAAACAAATTCGTGTTATTCTGGTAAGACTTTACAGCTGTCAATCTTGCTTACTAAATCTACCACGGACAAGAAGCCTACCACAACACTACGAAAACTATTTCAAAAAACAAACAAAGTATACCAAAAATATCTGTAAGGAGAGAAGGCTGTCGCATAAATCTGTCGCAACAGGCCATTAGTCTACCATAAATATCTTCCCACCCTGTTACGTTTGCCGCTACACGCGCTTAAAACAAAAGTCTATCATCAAAGGGAAATTCCTCTACCAACTTAATCTAACGAATCGATTTCATGTACGTCGACCGATAAGTGTACCAACACTACAACTAAGTGTACCATCTACAGTGACCGATAAGTGTACCAAGACTACAACTAAGTGTACCAAAAATATCTGACGTACACCTTTAATCAGTCCACGTGTATAAATCTACCATCAAAGGATCGGTAGACTTAGTCCCAACTTCCAATGTTTTTTTTTTTTTATAATGGCATTAGCCGTAATTACGTTTTTTCTCAACACTAGTTTCAGGGGTAGTATAGGTACAAGGTGTTAGTCTAGTCATTACAAACAATTGTATGTTGCTTTTGTAATAAGGAAGCTTTTATGCAATATTCTAGTAACTCACCCTATATGTATATATATTTTTGTCAACCAAACATTAAATTAGAAGATGACTCCAAGGTTGGTAGCCCAAACCGGGGGAAAAGAGTTTATAAAAGAAGAAGCAAAAAGTAAAGATCTCGAAGAACGGGCAAGGCAATCTGCCCGTACATTGGTTGTGCGCGGAATCCTCCAAAGCTTGAAGGACGGGAAGGCTGAACATAACACGCTGAACTCATCCAATAAATTGGAAAAGGCGGGTCATTCCTCAGGAGATTGCACCATCACCACTAAATCTGCACAATTAGTCTCGAAAGTTTGACAGTCTATCCTTGCCACCAATATGGATTCCATCGCCCAAATCAACGCATGAAGCTCCGAATGTAAGGGTGAAGGACCGCGTCGCTGGCTTCGTACTCCTAGTAACAATTTCGTATCCTCAATATTACAAAACCACCAACCTAATCCTTCCAAGGAATCCGAAGCGTTCCAAGAACCATCAACCTGACACCAGGGGACAGAATCCCGAACCTCCAGAGATGAGGGGACTAGAGAAACCGAATTGAAGGATTTTTCCCCTTCCCATAACAGCTTATCAGACGTCGCCTGGTTAATAACCTCAACTGGGTTCGCCTCAATACCCTGAAAAACTTTCTTATTCCTATCTTTCCAGATTGACCAAACAAGCCATGGTAAGGTAAAATGTAAACCTGAGGCGACCGACTGAGGGGGCACCCTCCAATAAAGAAAATCTAAATTCGTGAAAATAGAATTATATGGGAAGCCATCCTAACATAAATCAACTGAAAACAGATCCCAAATCCGACGCGAACAGGGACACTCAAAAAGAGCATGATTAATAGTCTCCATCACCAGACCGCATCTTTGACAAAGAGGGTCACACCGTACTCCCCGATAAGCCAGCCGTTCCATCACAGGAAGGGATCCTGAAGCAATTTGCCAGAAGAAATGTTGTATCTTTGAGGGAACCTTAAGTTTCCAAGTCTGTGCCCTAAGATATATTTTATATATCCACTAGGTTAGGACCCGCACGTACGTGCGGGGTTATGTTTATAAACAAAATAAATTTTGTATATATAATCAAACTTATACTAATTGAAATTTTAATTTGATATTTGGTTTGGTTTATTAATGTTTTAAAATTTAAAATAATAATGATTTCACCAGTATCTTAAAATTTGGAACAACATAACGGTTGGACTGGTAACAAACTAAATCAAATAAATAATTGGTTAGATTCTATTAAATTTGTGAATTATCAAATTGGATATATAACCGCTAACAGCGATGAAAACCCGTTTGAAACATATACAAATATTTAGGATGGTCGTAATTTTTTTTTCACTCTGTCAAGTTCCATTATGTACTACACCCGTTCTCAAATTTTCGTTGCATAACAGAAAGCATTCTCAATATGGGACATTCCAGATATGGGAAAAATTTGTATTTCCGACTGAAAACGGGAGGGGACCAGACGAAAACATAAATTTTAGAACTCCCGTATGAAATAAACATAAATATAATTCATAGTATATCTATATATCATATGTTTTAATAAAAATATTACAAAATTAATTGACTTCTTTATTCTTACTATTTTATATATGTTTCACCTATATTAGATTATATTTTTTTAAATACTTTTAGCTGTTATAGAACATATTTTATGTATTTTTATTTTGATTTTATTTTGAATTTAATCTTTAATAGAACATGTCAAGAATTAAAATTATTTATTTAGTATGTGTAAACATATTTATATAGTATAACGTCATTAACCCAAAATTTTGTCATTTTGATTTATGAATATTTGGGTGTTTGAGTGTTAATTAGTACTTTAAGATTTGGATTAGAAATTTTTATACTATGAGTCATCGTTACCTTGAATGTTTCATTAGAGATTCAAGGTAACTATGACTTAAAAGTCTATAAAATTTTAAAAAGTATTGAGATTAACACTCAAACACTCAAATTTCAAGGAAAATTTTAATAGACTTTTTAAAGATAACATGACTTAAAAACAAATTCCAAGGTGCTCATGTTATAAAATTTTATTGCCATGTGTGTTTTTTTGTTTTCTTTTCCATATACATCCCAAATTATAGTGCCATTTTAATAAAGACTGTTAACATCATACTCCCTCCGTTTCACAAAGAGTGTCATTCTAACATTTTGCACACAAATTAAGAAAACATTAAAATATACATATATACCCTTATTTAATAGGTTAATTTAGTTATAGATTAAGGGTAAAACTAGAAAATCTAATGTAAAATATGCATTGGAAATATAAATTAATGCATTGGAATTATAAAGTGACACTCTTTGTGAAACAAAAAAAAATCTCCAGAATGACACTCTTTGTGAAATGGAGGGAGTATATTTGTAAAAATAAGTAAATAATATAATTTAATACATACAGCTAATTACAATATAGTCATTGAGTTAATTAATGTTAATGCAAACCTCAACTACATACTCTAATAAGAATTTCCTACTGAGATTTCTTAAATATATATATATATATATATATATATATATATATATATAAACTGAAGAAAACAAACACTAATATAGTATTTTGTGACTTATCGGATTCATATCAAAAATATGGACTTCTTTTAAGCAATCAAATGTAATTTTCTTATTTTGCAGATGCTATGTCAATTGGATGAACACCGTTCATACTACAATCTTCTCTTATATACAATCTCTAGGTAGAAAATGTATGCTTTCAAAAAAAATCTTGATTTATATATGTTTATATACACGACAGAAAATTATAAATTTAACAAATCATAAGAATCGTAAATCATAAACTGGACATAGTACATAGTATTGGCGAACTAAAAAAGGAATATAGCAGATGTTAGCAAGGTATATTATGCAAACTCAATACAGAGACACTTTTTTTTTTTTTTTTTGCANAGATACAAAAATAGTGCTAGAGTGGTGTATAACTGTATATGTATGTGAATGTTAGGTCGATTTCTCTATTTATAAGCTGGAAAGAGTAAACATTTTTACTTTTACATTTAAAACTAAAAAATCTATATAAAATCTTTTAAAAACTTATTTAGTTTTCAGTTGAAGTATTTATAAAATATGTTTAAAAATATATGGATGATTAGATTTGGATTTTGAATTAATTGTCTTGATTTTCCTATTATAACGATGAGTAAATATATAAGGTTAGTTTTAGAAATAATCCATAAATTTTAGTAATTTGGTAAATAATTACTGATTTTATTTCAAGATTTCTTAAAATAAATCATCTATTTAAATTTGAGTTATGTTATTTTCATAAATACTTCAAAATTAATTAGATTCATTTGTTATGGAAATCTTGTTAAATAATAGTTACATTTTTGGTATGTTATTAATTATGGAAAACTCTTATTATTTTATAAAATTTTAATAACTATATAAATTCAAGGAATTATTAATAGAAATAATTTCGATTTTCTTATAATATTTTAAATTTCATTTTGTAATCTTGTTGGCTTTAATTTCATTTAGAAAACTATACATGTTTAATATTTAATTTAGAAAAATATTTGGAAAACTTAATATATTCGAAATTAATTATTTATGCTTTATACCCATATCAAAAAATAGATATGAAATCTATAACCAATTATAAAAAGTTAATTATCTATTTCTTTAATAGTTGTTACCATTGTTTTAGGGAAGTTTAATTTTTATATTATGTATGCAAATGAGTCTGTTTGGCAACATGTATATATGTTATATTTTTTCTTTTATTTTTATCCCTAAGTGTACTCCCCAATTAATAGTATAGATTAAAATAAATTTGAATTGATTTTTATTAATTTCACATATCTTATATATTAATCTATACTAGTATTTTTGCAGCAGTTTTGGCTCAAAAATACTTTTTGGAAAGTTTTTACATTTAATGCATTGACTTTAATATTAGTTACAAAAACTTCAAAATTAAATATAGGTAAGATTTAAAAAAAATAAGGAAATCTTTCTACCTCATTCAAACATAAATATATGATTCCCTTTCATTTTTATTTGAATTTATATTTAAATTATCTTGAATTATTCTATAATACATTTAGTTAATAAAAATTGTGATTTTTTCCTGCATATGGTGTAATACAAAATTTTAAAAACGGACATATATTACTCAATAGATGAATAAAAAATACGGGTACAATATCCCACATCGTCTAAAAAATTGGGCAATGGTTTAGAGTCATACTATAAATAGGGGTGTCAATCGGGCTGGCCCGGCCAGAAACCCGTAAAGCCCCGGCCCGAAATATTTCCGAGCCTAGATTTCAAAGCTCGAGCCCGGCCCTAACATGGCTACAGAGCTTTTCGGGCTTTTTCGGGCTTATCTTACCAATCAAAAATTCAAACTTATAAGACTTTAAAAACAGTGTTTGAAGGTGCACTATAAAAATATCAATCAAAAATTTAATAACTAATCTATATTCATTACAACTAACTTAATTTAATATAAAAGTTTAAGACTAAACAAAATTTTGATACTTTAACCAAATAAACTAATATATAATTCATATAAAATATCATGGAAATTTTTTTTTAAGTATTAAGTATTGTTATTAAGTAAATATAAAAATTAGGATTAGAGTTTAAAACTTTAATTACAATAAATTATTAATCAAATATTGCAATCAAACAAAAATGTTAACAAAAAGTACAAATATATTTGTTAAAAGGCTTTTCGGGCTGGTCCGAGCCCGGTCGGGCTAAGCCCGAAAAACCTTATAGCCCAAACGGGCTGACCCTGAAAGGCTCGATTTTTTCTGGACATATATATTTAAGCCCGAGCCCGCTATTTTTCAGGGCCCGGCCCGGCCAGTCCACGGGATTTGGCCCTAATTGACATGTCTAACTATAAAAGAGACCAAAGTGATTCTGAATACAAATGAGTAGAAACCTTGATTTATCAGGCATTCAAACTTTAAAAACTTTTATTTGGTTTATTCCAGTTCTTTATTTTAAAGATTTTTAAAAGGTTAAATATGAAAAATGTTTAATACCTTTAAAAAGTTAAATATGATAAATATTATATCGTAAATATACAATAAATATTAAAATTAAGATGATATGGTGTGAGTTAAAATATCTTGGGACGGGGTTATATAGCGGGACGGATTTTATCGATATTTATATAAATTAAAAAATATCATTAAATCAGTGTTACACGGGTAAAACATCATTTAATTTCATTATTTTGTTAACAATGTCAGTATGAGAGAATATACATATCTAACTAAATTGATTAAATAAATATTATGTAAAAATAAAGTATATTGTGGTATTATATGTTTTATTTAACTATTATTATATAATTATAACACATTTAACCAACAAATACAACTTATAATTTAAATATTTTAGTTATAAATAATTTTGCCCTGCGGTGTACCGTGGGTCCTAATTTAGTTAACTTTATATTATTGTGGCTATATACACAAATATTGAATGAAATTTTCTTTTCTTGTTTTTTTTTTTGTTTTTTTCCTAAAATATTTATAAGAAATTTAGATTTGATTTATTATGTATTTAAACGTCTTCCTTCTTTAATTATAATATATATGTTTTCCTTAATTAAATAGTCTAATCGATTAAGATTTAGACAAGATTATCCCAAAAGATTGTTTTAGATTTGCAGTTAAAAACAATCTCGGCAATCAAGCAATTTTGTAAAATTTGGAAATCAAAATATATGGTTTAAATTAAAACCATTGAAAAATTCAGTGGCCAAGATTTAATTTCATTTTGATAGTCAACGGTAAATATTTGAAGAGATAATCGGCTCAACTAATCGGGTATTAAATGATCCGCGCGGGATCCGATTTAATTTGAATGGTTATATAATTTTAATTCCATGATATACTGTATTAATAATTATTGATTTCTAACTATTTTATTTTAAAACTACCAAAACAAAGTCATGATCCAAAAGTTGGTCCATGATTACTCATGCTTTAATAGTATAGATTTAACTTAGCTTTGATTAATAATGAAAAGTTGTTATTCAACCCAAAAAAAAGTAAAATAAATAACAGAGTTGGCATATCCTCTCATCAGTCATCACATTCACACTTATTCTTACTTTGCTTTTCATGTTTTAAATTGAACTTTTTAATTTTTAATTGTCTTTATTGAGTCATTTACTAAAATTTAATTTATGCTTAAAGAGCTTTAAAATTATAGATTGAGTAAAAGTAAAAAAAAAAAAATGTTTTTTTAGAATCATTCAACTTCAGATTTTATTTACGAGGTCAATTGTTATATTTGCTGATTCTTTTCTAAACGGAACCATGTGTTGCAACCACTGTTCACTTAGCCTTAATTAGGTCAACCATCTATCTTATCATAATCTTTTCTCCCCTAATGTCTCACCCAAATATCTTCATACTCCATGCAATGGTTTTTTTTCTAGGCAAACCATAATCATTATTGTAAAAACTTAATAACAATTTTAGTACAATTAAGCTTTTAAATTTGAAATCACCAAAATTAATTTTATTTCGTTATGCTCTTCTATTTCTCCGCTGAGATAAAAAGTAAAGATATAAACCAAAGAAAAACACATTGTCACGATGACAATCATTCTTACTTTACTTCTAAAAATGTTTCAAATTTAAACTTTTTAATGTTTAGTTTGCTTTATTCGGTCATTTGTTTTGCTTAATTTTTACTTATGTTTTGCTTCCTTTTTTTTATTATTTTCCCCCAATTGGATTGTTTTTTCTTTTAAATGTTTTGTTCTACAGCCAACTATTTTACATGGTTTTGTGTGAAAAAATATGGACATTTAAGCTTTAAAACATAGTTTATGTCTGGATCGATGATAATCTACATATAGAAATACAGTTGGTAGTGAACTAAAATTATTTGCAAGACTCTGAAACGACACCGTTTCTGAAGTTGGAACGACGCCGTTTCTGAAGTTATCGTCCCCTTCAATCTTTCTTCATGAGTCTGTTTCTCCGATATTGCGCCGTTTCTTCAATCAATGGCGCTGAAATTTCATCAACAGATCATATCGGACCTTCTCGAGGACTCTAATGGCGGATTAGTGATCATCTCTTCTGGTCTCTCCCTCGCTAAGTTAATCGCTTCTCTCCTCATCCTCCACTCTCCTTCCCAAGGAACTCTACTTCTCCTCCTCTCCCCCGCCGCTCAATCCCTCAAATCCAGAATCATCCATTACATCTCCTCTCTTCAATCCCCTGTTCCGGCGGAGATCACCGCTGAACTTCCGGCGAATCAGCGTTACTCGCTTTACTCTTCCGGTTCTCCTTTCTTCATCACGCCGCGGATTCTCATCGTCGATTTGTTGACTCAACGGATTCCTGTTTCTTCGCTTGCCGGAATCTTCATCCTCAATGCTCATTCGCTTTCGGAAACCTCCACTGAAGCTTTCATTGTGCGAATCGTTAAATCCCTAAATGGTTCCGCTTATGTGCGCGCTTTTTCTGATAGACCGCAAGCTATGGTCTCTGGTTTCGCCAAGACTGAACGCACCATGCGTGCTCTCTTCCTCCGCAGACTCCATCTATGGCCAAGGTTTTGTATATTCAACTTTGGAAAAAAAAAAAACAATGTTGGTTTAGATCATTAAGTCATAGTTATGAATTTTCTGGTTTAGGTTTCAGTTGGATGTGTCTCAGGAGTTGGAGCGAGAACCGCCTGAGGTTGTGGATATAAGAGTTTCCATGTCGAGTTATATGGTGGGGATACAGAAAGCAATTATTGAAGTAATGGACGCTTGCCTCAAGGAGATGAAGAAGACTAACAAGGTTGATGTGGATGATTTGACTGTGGAGAGTGGTTTGTTTAAGTCCTTTGATGAGATTGTGAGGAGGCAGCTTGATCCAATTTGGCATACTCTTGGGAAGAGAACCAAACAGCTTGTTTCTGATTTGAAGACTTTAAGGAAGCTGCTTGACTATCTAGTTAGGTAATAGCTCTATGTCTTCTCTCTTCATCAGTAATGTGCTTATGCAACTGTATACTTCTTTTTCTCTGATCATAGAATCAAGTTGGGTGTTTGTGCAGTTTCTGACATCACTTGGTTGTTATGTTTATGGATTCGTGGGTAGGTATGATGCTGTGAGTTTTCTGAAGTTCTTGGATACACTCAGGGTATCAGAGAGTTATCGGTCTGTTTGGTTATTTGCAGAGTCCAGCTATAAAATATTTGATTTTGCAAAGAAACGAGTGTATCGTCTTCTGAAGGCAAGTGATGTCAAGTCAAAAGAACATGTAACGAATAAAAGTGGTAAGAAGAGAAAGTCAAAGGGCGAGAATGACTCTGTACAAACAGGTAACAAAGTCTTGGTCTAAATGGTTGTATCTTGCATCTAGTGACTTGTGTGTTATTAGTATTTCCAATTTTTTTTGCTGATAATTGGACCTGAATCAGTTGGTGGGGAAACGGCAACAAATGTGACTACTGGCGTTGTTATTGAAGAAGTTCTTGAAGAGGCACCAAAATGGAAAGTCTTACGCGTGAGTGACTGAGTGAGTTTCAGTTTTAATGCCGTTTGTCTGTTACTGTTTGTTTAATGATGGAAGTTGGTTTAGCTAGTGACTATATCTGTTCTTTGTTTTTTGACCTCTTCTATGATTGTCAAACATGTTTTCATGGATAGCTGTACGAAATCGCATTAAACTTAATGGTTTGCCCGTGATTAACACAGGAGATTTTAGAAGAGACACAAGAAGAAAGACAAAAGCAGGCTTATTGTGAGGAAGACAACAGTGACAACAATGGAATAGTTCTTGTGGCTTGCAAAGATGAACGGTCCTGCATGCAGCTTGAAGATTGCGTCACAAACAATCCACAGAAGGTCCAGTCAGAAAACTACATTTTACTAGATTTTACATCATTCATTAACAACCGATGCGAACCCTGTCACTACCATCCATGTTTTAGAAGCCAACATCCATTTCAGAATTTGTCTGGCCCACACAAATCTTCTCATTTTACCTACACTTGTGCAGGTAATGCGGGAAGAATGGGAAATGTACCTGCTGAGCAAAATCGAGCTCCGCAGTATGCAGACACCACAAAAGAAGAAACAAAAGACTCCCAAGGGTTTTGGGATTCTTGATGGAGTTGTTCCAGTAACTACAATACAGAGCTCGGAAGGTAGCAGTGTTGGCAGACAAGAGCATGAGGCTCTTATGGCTGCTGCGTCTTCTATTCGCAAGCAAGGAAAGACAACAGATATGGCTTCTGGAAATAACAACCCAGAGCCTCATGTTGATAAGGCTTCATGTACCAAAGGAAAAGCTAAAAAGGATTCAGCAAGTCTCAGAAGATCCTTAAGAAGTTGCAATAAGAAAACGGAGAATAGTAAACCTGAAATCTTTACAGGCCCAGAGAATGAAGAAAAAACTACTGAAGCTAGCACATCAGGTCCCCAAGAAGCCAATGCTGTTCACCCCAGCGGTGCTAAAAAGATACCGCCTGTGCATTTTTATGCTTTAGAAAGCGATCAACCTATACTAGATATCTTGAAACCCTCTGTGATCATTGTCTACCATCCTGACATGGCTTTTGTCAGAGAACTTGAGGTGTACAAAGCAGAGAACCCTCTGAGAAAGCTGAAAGTTTATTTTCTTTTCTATGATGAGTCCACAGAAGTGCAGAAGTTTGAAGCAAGCATACGTCGGGAAAATGGAGCGTTTGAATCATTGATCAGGCAGAAGTCTTCGATGATGATTCCCGTTGATCAGGTTTGAAACTCAAATCCCAATATTTCAATTGAAACGAAGCCTGCGGGAGTTGTTTCCTGCTTTTTATATGAAAGTACATTAGACCAACTCAATTAATGGTAGCGCTGCTTAAACAAGTTTATGTTAAATTGAATCAGACCAAGTAGATGAAACTCTCAACTAAAATTTTACGTTATCCTCTTGTTTTCCACCCTGGATTCCATAATTTTTTTTCCTGCTTTCATCTAATCCATCTGTACTATAAACTTGGAATTAGGATGGGCTCTGCATGGGGTCGAATTCATCTACAGAGTTTCCAGCGTCAAGTACTCAAAACTCATTAACCCGAAAAGCAGGCGGAAGAAAGGAATTGGAGAAAGAGACACAGGTTCATATCTCAATACTGATCTTATCTCCAAAAATTAACTCCGATTTGGAAAGCCTTCCATGTGAAAATTTCAATGGGTTTTTCACCAGGTAATAGTTGACATGAGGGAATTCATGAGCAGCCTACCAAATGTTCTTCACCAGAAAGGCATGAAGATAATACCAGTTACACTAGAGGTCGGTGACTATATCCTATCTCCTTCAATCTGCGTGGAGAGAAAGAGCATTCAAGATCTCTTCCAGAGCTTTACATCAGGTCGTTTATTTCACCAAGTCGAAATGATGTCCCGTTATTACAGAATACCAGTTCTTCTCATCGAGTTCTCTCAAGACAAAAGCTTCTCCTTTCAGGTATCCTCTCATGTTCCAAGCTTCACGGTCAAAACACTTTCATTTTCTCTTATCTGTATTATGTGTAAGTTCTGGTTTTCATTGAGTTTGGATCTAATCTTTTTTTTCTTGCAGTCTGCGAGTGATATATCAGATGATGTGGCTCCATATAACATCATATCAAAACTATCGTTGCTAGTTCTGCATTTTCCTCGGCTAAGGATATTATGGTCTCGAAGTCTACATGCAACCGCAGAAATCTTCACGACCTTAAAATCCAACCAAGACGAGCCTGATGAGACCCGAGCAATAAGAGTTGGTGTGCCTTCAGAAGAAGGTATCATAGAAAATGACATCAGGTAAAAATCTCTCTTTCTTAAACTGCAAAGTTAGTTTTATTTTATCTTACATTGGAATTGAAATTGCCTCATTACACAAAACAGAGCCGAAAACTACAACACGTCAGCGGTAGAGTTTCTGAGAAGGCTTCCTGGGGTAACAGACGCGAATTACAGATCGATTATGGAGAAATGTAAGAGTTTGGCTGAGCTCGCGTCTTTGCCTGTGGAGACATTAGCAGAACTCATGGGTGGTCACAAAGTTGCTAAAAGTCTCAGAGAATTTTTTGACGCTAAGTATCCGACTTTGCTTTAAAAAAGAGAGAGGTAACACTCTATTTAATTTAGATGCTCAATTACAAATCTAGTTAGTTCGTTCTTGTTCATATTTTACATTTGTTGTAGATTAGAAACTAATTATCTCCATTTGATTAATCTGTTGTAACAATTACACTAGTTGATTGTATTTAAATCTTGATTTCATCGTGTTACACCTTTGGTAGTTTGAGTGGTAGAAACAATTTAAACATTGAAATGGTGAATTTGTAAGTAAAACTTTTCTTTAGGGTCAAGATTTGGATATTACTTAAATGATGATAATATGCAAACTAACATAAATAATTATATATCCATGATATCTATTAAGAATTTTAAATACAGCAAAACAAAGAAACTCAAAACAAAAATGAAGATAAGAGAAATTTGTACAATGCACACCATTTGGTTTTACTTCTTCTTGGCATTTTTAAGATAACGTACAGTCATAACAAGTTGTTGTCTCTCACCTTCAACTTCTGCAAATTTTAGACTTATCTCTGAATATCTCTCTTGTATCTCCTTCAATTCCATCTCCATCAATCCATTTTGCTCTCTTAGCAACGCTACTTCATTTACCAAATCTTGAAGATTGTCACTGTAAAAAAGCATAAAAACGATCAGACATCTATCATTGGTGTGTTCTTTGTTTATACTGCTTAATGAACAAATTACCTCTTGTTCAATGGCAATACTTCACTGTTATGCATAGCAATCGCTTCTGGACTTTGCAGAGTTTCACCAGTCTGTTCATAAAGCCAGAGTTATGATATAATGTTTGAGGTTGTAGGAAAGTATATCCAAACTGTAAAAGGTTAATTCTTTTACCTCTTGGCTATTTTGACTTCGTTCGTTGAATTTAGTCTGCAACTCTTCGATTCTGTTCTTCAAATTATTTTCCTTTTCGATGAACATCTTTAAAGAGGCTTCCAAAGCATTTTCCTTTAGTTTGATTTGTTCCTGGATTGCCAAAATTAGGCATCAGCATCAAAACAATTAGCCAAATAGTGAATGTTCTAGTATTTAGACGCATTACCTCAAGCTGTTTTATATTATCTTCGTTGCTTCTTTGCTCTGTTTTTGTTATGTGATCACATTGCGCTATTGCGGTCTCTAGTTGTGATCTTAAAATGGTAATGACTGCTTCTTTTTCATCTTTGATTCGCTGCAAATCCTCTGACAAAGATGCCTCGGTTTCCATACTTGATTTTCTCGTCCCTTCCAGTTCAAGTCTCAAGATCTTAATCTCATCATGTAGCCTTGTGATCTCTTGTGTTAAATCTGCATTAACATCTTCTTTTTGCCTCTTTTTATTCTCTAGATCCACTAACATTCTCTCCATCTCCTTCGTTTTAAGATCTGTCTTTCCCGACAGCTCGTTGAGCTTTGCTTCATACTCGCCCTTATTTGCTCGAAGTTCATCGTTAGCGTTCATGAGAAGTTCTTCTAGCTGACGCTTCTGCATGCGCAGTTCGCGGGTTTCGTTCATTGCTTTCATAGTCACCTTCTCATTTGCTGCTAACGTAGAAGACATCTGTTCAGAGATTCTCTTGAACTCGTCCTGTATTTTGCCGGCTACACTAGCATTTTTCCACCTCGTCTTTCTCAGGGCTTCTTCGGCTTCAATAGCTCTTTGCTCTTGCTCTACTTTAGCACGTGTGACAGCTTCAATATCTTCCTCAAAGATCTGAGCTTGTTTCTCAAATTCTTCTTCCATTCCCTCGATCTGCTTTTCAAGTTCCTTAATGCGGCACAAGGACTCAGAGAACTCCTCGGTCTGCTTCCTGAGCTTACCTTCTAGGCTCTCTATATGATTCTCAAGCTCATTCACGTTTACAAGAGAAGACGAACATTCATATTGCATCTTCAACTGTTCTTGCACTTGGCTTTGCTCTAGCTTGTATGAGATATCATGATTTTCCTGCTTAAGTATCTCATAATCCAAAGAAAGCTGCTCCACCTGTATCTCAAGATCCTCTTTATCTCGTTTATAGATCTCTATCTCATTGTATAGGTCAGTGATCCTTCGCTCCAGGACGTGTGCTTCTTTTGCATCCATGTGCCCCTTCACAAGCTCATCTAGTGCCTTTTGATCCTCATCGTCATCTGTCTCACTTGTGCAGGACCTTCTCCTCGATTCTTCGGTGTTCCTCTCGCATGTTCTTGGTCTAGGAGGATCAACTGTTTTCTTACTTCTTTTCCCCACCATTGCTTCTAGCTCTTGCACAGCAAGGCTCAACTCGGTGTTTGATTCTTGTGTCTTCTGAAGCTGTAACTGTAGATTGGAGTTCAGATCCTTCTCACAATCCAGTTCTTCTCGGGTTTCTTCTAAAAGAACTTGCGGATCCCTACCTTCAAGCGGCAACTGGTTCCGAATTTTCGCCTCTTCCTTTCGCTTGTCAGATGCTTTAATACTCTCATTATCAGCCTTCAGCAAATCCCTCTCCTGCTTCAGGCTAGTTACTTCCCTCAGGAGATCCTGACTTCTTTTGGTCTCTTTAACAATCTGTTTCCGCAGGCTTTGTAGCTCTAGCTCCGAAAGATCTGCTCGCCTTGCCAAAGCAACAAGTTCGGCTTTAAGCTTATCTACATCTTCATTCGAGGACGTCCTTGAGATATCTCTCGGGATTGTATCATTTGAACTATTCATGGAGTCATCAGTACTGATCCCTTGATCAGAGCTTCCTGACCACTCGGATTCTGATATATGAGGCTCTTCATATATATTTGTAACCGAATGCTGATGCATAGTTGAGTGGCTTTGCTGAATATGATCACCTCTGCTTCCAATCTCTCCCAGTGTATCCAGTTCAGACCCACTGTCAAAGCTTGACAACGTACTATCAGATTCAATGGATGCTCGACGCCTCAATTCAGCAATCCGGGAAACTTTACCAAATGGACCTTCCTATGAGAGCAGAACACAAATAGAATTTTTAAACCATTAAATACACCAACGACTTAAGAAATCAAGAATATGGAAAAGCGATAATAGAACATAAGTAGGTAGGTACCTCTTGTGAATCACTTTTATGGCTTTCATCTGTTTCAATACCTAAATGGGATTTCAAATCTTGACCCCGTGACCTTTTCACCAAGCTATCAATTTCTTTCACCACTCTACAAAACAGAGACTCCCAATAAGAACCTAAAAAAAAGGAACTCATAATAGCAGAGTCCAGTTTCTTATATATACCTTTGTGGATCTGCATTTTCTAGCTGCCTTTGTATCGATACCTGATATAGAAAAAAAAAAAAACACCAGTTCAAAGCTCAGTATCAATCACAAGTTCAAAAAGACAAAGAAGCAAGAATCATGTGAGCTTTTTTCTGTGGATGCAAACACTTGTAACATCTCATGATAAACATTAATGCAAAGAGAGAGAGAGAGAGAGAGAGAGCTAACGTGCAACATTGCTTTAGAATTCGAATTCTGAAGAGGAAGAGAAACATTGCAAGTCTTAACAGCATCAAAGTAATCAGCAAAATCAATCGAAGTCTCTCCCAAAACACCAGATTTGTTAGATCCCTGCAAAAACAAAACTCTTTTAAGAAACTAATCCCATCTTTCCAAAAAAAGAAAAAAAAAAAGTTGTAAACAATTATTTTTAGTCTCTCACCGTAGTAGAAGACACAATAAAGTGATAGATTCTCTGATTGACTTTGCCAGTCTTTAAATCCTGAAGAAACTTAACCGTCTCGTACACCGGAGATTCCCACCGACAATGTCCGTCGAGTACCATAGCCTTCTCTGCCTTCCCCGTCGATTTCCCAACATCTCCGGGTACTACAGAGATCGTTAATCCCTCCGCCTTCAACTGAGTCACCTAACCAATTACAAAAAAAAAAAAAAAAAAAAAAANAATCAATCAATAATCAAAATCACACAATGATGAACTTGATCTCACATTATCCAAGATCTAAATTTCAAAATTCGAATTCTCAACATTTTTTTGTAATTCACTGTTTATACTGGTCATATCAGATGTCAGATTTGACTATTTTTGTTTCCCCGAGAAAATCAAAGCAACATTTTCCCGACAAAATCAGGTAGAAAAGAGTAAACCGCCACCATAATTCACTGTACAGAATCGGAAAAAAAAAATGTCGGAGAAGAGTGAGAATTGACCTGAGTCGCATGAAACTGCAATTTGAAAACGATTTTGATTTTGTTGCTCTTCTCGCTCCGCCATCTCGCTGACTTAAACATTCTCCTCTCTCCACCGTCTTCGAGTATTCGATCGCCGCTTTACTTGCTTAAACAGAATCCGTCACCGGAGCTCCGGCCATTGTCGCTGATTGAGAATCAGCCATTACTTCTTCTTCAGTCAAATGTAGAGTAGCTGATCATCACAGTTCACAAACAGCTAAAAGAAGAAGACGTAACTGCCAAATCCGAGTCGGCTCAGTGAGTTCAATTCCCGATTAACGTCAAAGTGGAAGAAGACGCGAGCGTTTGCTCCCACCAGTCTTAGATTTTTTCTTTTTTCTTTTTGTTTTAATAATGGGACAAAAACAAAAAGTAGATCTCAATTCTCAAGTGAGACGATGACGATTTATACTTTTTATTTTTATATTTTTGTTAATTAGTACTAGTGGTAGTAGTAGTACATAAACTTTTTTAGTAACATTACATTAAAAATCATACTACTATATCCTTACCAAAAAAAAAAATCATACTCTATAGTAAAAATGTTGTATCACCAAACCGAAGAAAATAATTAGCTTATCAATTAACATCACTAGATTAGTTTATCAATTCACGGAAAACTAAATAATTAGGTTATCAATTACTACTTATTAAAGTTTAATGATTTATTTATTGGAGACAATCTGATAGGCTGCTCTAGTTGGTGGTGGTACCTGAATCTATTTTTCTAGCGCAATAGAATAGGTTTTTAATGTAAACGAGTCAAAAAGTCAAAGCTAGTATTTATTTTTGTATAATAGTATTGCTTATTGGTTTTTTTATCATACTTTATTTAAATTTTTAAAAAAATAATGTTAGGCTCTACTGAATTTTAACTATATAAAGTTACTTATTTTGATATAAAACAGATATTATAAGATACTGTATGTATAAAAACCTGTACCGACAGAATTAGAAACAAGATTTTTTTTATATATATAATCGACTTAAAATAGTAATAATGTTACGCTCTACTGAAACGGTTACGCACCACAATTTTTTATTTTTATATATAGTGGAATATTAGCTTTATTTTTATTTATTTATTTATTTAATAGGAGTGTGATTTATTTATTGAAAAAAGATACTACTATACATGTTTTGGGTGGAGGGTACAGTGACCAATCAAGAACGTAATGACGTGTTTGGCCCTCCAGCTGTTGTTAGAAAATAAAATCATCAGTTTCGCGAGGCGTGCGTGCTTGTAGGGATAATATAGTCAGTTTACTTAAAAGTATGCATGGTCGTTGGTCTCGATGACGGTACAATAAAATAGGCAACGGTCATTTTTTTTCTTACAAGGAAATAGTCAAACTTTAACGTTAATTCCAATGTAATTACATTATT
>NC_025696.1:27005916-27022958 GCF_000633955.1 Camelina sativa
ATAAAAAAAATGCATAACTAACACCACAAAATAAATTTTATGAAATATATATATCTCAATGATTTTGAAATATGACTACAACTACAAAAATATATGGCATATGGCATGTAAGATACAATATGACTTAATTGCACTAAATATATTATCATCAAAAGAAAATTTGATTAATTTATTTTATTTAAATTCATACTATGTAGTCTTTACATTTTGATGTATACCGAAAAAATAATAATAATAACATGTTAATTTATATTAATTTTCAAAATATTATAGTGATTATGTAATAACTCACGCGTATTATGTAATAACTCACGCGTAGCGTGAGCTAACACCTAGTAATAATAAAAGTAATAACTACACCACTTTTGGATTATTTAATCATCATCAGTATTTATAAACTTACATGACAACATTATGTTTAACCAGTCTGCTTTTTTATTTACACAAAACAATTATTTTGATAAATTTTAAAAGCCATCATAGGTTGGACATGGAACATGCGAGTTTTTTCATAAGCTGTGTGACATCAAAAACCTCATAGAGTCATAGTTATTATTTTGTCTTTTCGTTGTACATTCCAATACTTGTGGGGTATGTAAGCAGCTGTATATTTCTTGGTAGCTTATACAACAAAATTAATTAAAATAACATCAAAATGATTCAGCTAAAGTCCCTTTTGAGATACTACCAAAAAAACTTGGTGTCCTCTGTGGTGGTTATCTGAATATGTCACCTAATTTTGGTGCCTTAAAATATATGTTAAGTAAAATATTCCATTAATTACTATACAAAAAAACAATTCCTAAACTGTATAGTCTATTGCTCGTACGTATAGTATATAAAATTTTTTTTTAGTTATATATGGTTCTTGAGGGTAGGCTTTAAATGTAAGCTAAATTAACTATAGATTTTGTTGTACTATCTTTTTCATTTGTTAAATTAAGTATGGTTTTAAAAGTTATTAATTCATGAGATAGCGACATGTGTCAAAATTTTATTATTTTATAAATTATTAAAATAATAATAATATTTTATTATTATGTTGTAAAAGTTACTAATTCATAAGATCGCAACATGTATCAAAATTTTATTATATTGTAGATTATTAAAATAATAATAAAATCTTATTATTATGTTGTAAATTATATAATTTTGTAATTCTAAAGAAAAATGAATCGTCCAAACAAAAAAAATCCATAATTCAAAAACATAAAATAAATCATACAGATAATTTTATAATAAAGATAGATACAGTTATCCTAAAGAAAATTCTAAAAATTCTACAATAATTAAAGTTATACAAAAACAATCCTACGTTATATTGAATTCTTTGGCCTAATCTTAAAAGAAAAATAAATAAATATAAAGATATATATCTCTCATATCTTTGTCATATATAAAGAGAGAGGAAGAGGTCATTCCAATGTATCAAACTCAATTAGAATTTTCAAACATGAGCACTACAGATGAAAACTAAAACTATGAAAATAACGAGAAGTCAAGATCATAGAAATTGCTTGGGATAGACAAAGTCCCACGCGATATGTGGGTAAAATGAACATAATGAAATATGTTTAGTTATTTTAAAATATATTCAGTAATTAACTTTTTATTTGTCAGCAACTTAAAAAGATTAACTCAAAAGAGCCAATTGGTAGGAACACTGTTTACATAAATGATATGAAGCAGTAAGAATTAAGATATATTAACTATAAACTAAAAACCTAAATGAATTATTATCTCGAACTAAATTTTTAATTTTAAAATTTATAAAATAGATCAAAAGAAACAAAGTACAATATTGATACACAAAATAAGAATTCTGAACAACATTTACTAATTTCAAAACATGAACAAAAAGTACAAACGAAAGATAAAAAAATATACGAAAGACTTTGTGTCTCTTCTAAAAGTGAGAATGTGTCACTACAACTATAGGACTTCAGATTCTTAAAGGAGACACAAAACAGTACGACAATAATGTTTCTACAAAATATTGTCGACCAAGAAGTTTTCAACGACATATGATTTTCAGTGACAATTTCGACTTTGTTCTATTGCTTTTATTTACCATGATATTGCTTTCAACTTTGTTCTATTGGTGAAACTTTTTTAATGGGAATGCAAATTTCCTTATTTGTAAAACCAAAATATACTCCTACTTTCTCCTTTTTCAGTTTGAAATAGGTAAGATTAATATGTTAATCCAAAAAAAATGGAAGATTAATATATGCATCTTCTTTTTCTAATACTGTATTTTCAAATTTACTGTAATAGTTTTAGACTGTTTTATTTAATTTATATTTTCATCTTTGAATTATTTGAGATTCATATATTACTGTGCTTATAATTTTCTATTATTTTTTTAAATTATGTCAGATTAATTTTCTTCTAATTTTTCAACCTTGATTGGTTGGTCATATACCTTTTTATTTGTGCAAATATAATTGTTATCATTCGTTTAATCCCAAAATAAGATAAAGAGGAAAATGTCATCAAACTAATGGTTGGATAAAATAGGTTAATCAAACACAAGCTTACAACAAACATAGATAGATTGGAAAAACATAAATTGTTGTTGATAGATGCATAGGAGCTCGGAGACAGAGGCTACATCATGGTGTGTAAAAGAAACTTCCACGAATACATTGGCAAATTTAACATTTGTTACTATCAAAAGATTTTGTGACGTTGGAAAGGTGTCTTTAGTTTCATTGGTTGCTGGAGCAAGCCACTTTGAGATAGCTGAAATACCTGAACATGTTCTCTCCACACAGGAAGAGGGTAGAGCCGAGGTTCTCTCTATGGTAGAGGAGGTTGGACGCAAGGTTATCTCCCCAAGGGAAGAAGGTGGGGGAGGCTGGACGCAAGGTTTATCTCCCCATGGGAGGAAGGCGGAGCCAAGGTTCTCTCCATGGTGGAGGAGGTTGGACGCAAAGTTTTCCATAAGACAGGAGGACAGAACCGAGGTTCTCTCCATGGTTGGTCATGCACTATTGTAATGTAATTATTTTGTATTCGAAATATTTTTTGAGCTAACAATTTTAGTAATCAAAGAAACTATGCAAAAGTGAAAATAAAAAGACATATAATAGTTAGCTTAATTTGTTCATATAGATATTTTCTAGGTGGTGGTAAATAATACTCTATTTGTAACATATAATATACCTAGGTATAAAAGTACACTTTTAATGGTAATTAATAAAAAAATTTCTATATAGATATAAATCAGTGTATTATAGCAAAAAAAAAATATAAATAATATACAATAAATTTTAATATATTTTTATTAAATTTAATTTTAATTACAAAACTTTAAACCCGTACATTAATATATAATCTAGAACTTACAAAATAGAGAAACAAATTAAAACAAAAGAGAGAAATAGTAGTGTGAGCTAGTGTATACACGTATCTGTACACATTGAGTGGTTAATTAGAGTAGCATTTGTTTGTACTATAATTCGATGTCGTAGATGAGAGAGTTCAACAAAGAGATCCCATAAATGAAGTCACGGAAGCTGCCCCGACGTCAGATACCTAACTGCTTCGTTAAAGATTTATCTCTATCCCATATGTATATGCTTTAATCTGTGACAGCTACCAACTTATATGTATAAGTTATACTTCGTTAAAGATTTATCTCTATCCCATATGTATATGCTTTAATCTGTGACAGCTACCAACTTATATGTATAAGTTATAATTGACAAGACACACCAACTGTTGCCATAAATGTTAACTTTGTGTTAAGATTCTATGAGCATTAATCCCAGCAATCACACACAGTATACCAAATTTGTGATACACACAATCTATCAATACACTCTTAACATTTTTTACTGGGTTTTGGTATATAGGTTTGAAACATATCCGAACTATAACAGACTGTGTACTTGGGGAAGGTTAAAATTGAAATAAAAGTTTGGTATTATTTATCTGGTATTCGTTATTCGTCTTATCCGCTTTATAAACCCAATTAACTACAACTTGGACAAATCAAGAAACAAATAACATAATTCAGACAACTGATGAGTACAATGTCTTATGATATGCAAACTATATCATTTTATCATCTTGATTGCACGTTTGTCAAAAAAAAAAAAAAAAAGCATTTTGATTGCACTATTTAACCTAATAATCGAATCAATCATATATATATATATTGATTGCATCGATCACACTAACTAGAGCCATTTTAAAATTTCAGTACGCATGCATCGACCACACTAACCATGATTCTATATCTTCATCCACTCTAAATAGGTTGAATCTAAAAATTCTAGTGCCATCAATCCAATTTTTGGACTCATTAGTCCACATACATATAACACGATCATTTCGAATCTCTCTTCCACAAGAAGCCAATAGAGTGGCTAAGAGGTCATCGGCATTAAACCACCAGTATAAGATTATATATATAGTCTTTAATTATTTGATTATTATAGGGTCTATTGTTCGGTTTATTATCAAACGATTTAAATTATATATGGAAATGATAAGACATACTCCCTCCGTTTCATAATATAAAATGTTTAGATAAATGTTTTTGTTTCATAATATATAATGTTTCCAATTTTTTATGTAACTTTTAAATTAATTTTATATTTTTTATTATGCAGTCTTGTTTATGATTGGTTAAACTTTTTAAAAATAATTATTTCTTAATATGCATGTTCAAACTAAAACATCTTATATTTTGAAACAGAGGGAGTATGTTTTTATTCGCAATTCCGCATCGAATTTGAAATATGCCTTTCAAACAGATAATTTGGAAACTATCATATGTATAAAGTTATAATTAAAAATAATAATTATGCATTTAATTTATATATATATATATATATATATATATATATATATTTGATCGGATGCTTTTTCCACACAAGTTATATACTATACTATACACAAATTGATAAATTGATAAAGAAAGACGTACAATCTTATATTGGTAAGTTGATGGCTTGAGAAATAAGACAAGTATATATAACTCACCAAGTAACTCTCTGTTTCACTCTTTCGGAATGTGAAAATACAAGTGGCATTTTTCCTTTTGTCTGTAAAGCTTTAATCCTCATGTGATTACACATGAATAAACATATATACTAATAGTCATAGAGAACTTCGAACACGTACAAATGTATTACTACTATTACGTCATATAGATGTCATCACTCCTCATCTAGTTTATGATTTAATCTCCACTTCTAGTTTAAACTTTTGAATGTAATTAACATGAAGTCGCAGATATGCACATTTTATATCGTATGCATGGCTGATAAATAATATTCATTAATAAGCGGATTATTAAAACAATACTTCACAGTTTTATATATAAGTCACTGATCAATATCTTGAATATTGGCAAAAGAATATATGTGTTCTTAAAATGAAGAATCTAAATGTGTATATAGATATAGTTTTTGTCAAATGTTTTTTACCAAGAAATCTAATGATGGAGTGAGTAAATAAATTATTAGTAAAAGGATGTGTAATGATTACGAGCATATCAAGTAGTGCTCACATGAGCGACAACCCGATGTGCCCACGTGAAGCACCTTTACCCCATTTTCTGAGCCAACTCATCGGTTCGGTTATCTTCGGTTCAAACACAAGGTTCAATCGAATAATAGCTGTGGCTTTTCTTTAAAGGAATAAAACATCAGAAGTACAAACGACATAGCGGGCTCTTACTACTACTGGGCCTATAAAATGGCCGAATATTAAACCCATATATTACTGAAATTGAGTATTATTAAACCTTTTTTATTTTTAACTAGATTTTAACCCGCAGTACACCGCAGAATAATTTTTTATAGCTAGAATTTTTAAATTTTAAGTTACATTTGTTTTTTGTTAATATTTTTTATTTTGTTTAGTTTTTAAGATTGTAAAATATTATTTTGATTATCAATTCTAGAATTTCACGAGTGGTGTAATTTGTTGTTACATAATCATAATAAATCAACTTAATTAGATATGTCTAATATCCTAAAATTGATAGTTAACAAAACAATAAGATAAAGATTTAACCCGTGTTCAAGCGCGGGACTAATGCTATTTTTTAAATTTATACTAATGATAATGTAAACCGTCTAACCTTATAATGCATTCTGCAATATAACCCCGTTTTATAACATGTTTAACATTTATAAGTTCACATATACATAATATTTTAAGTTTTTAGTAATTTTAATTCTATCAATAATCACATTTTGAAATTTTTTAAATGATGTTAAAATATATTAAAAATGATAAACCAAGTGAAATAAAGAAAATATTATTTTAGAAAAGATAATGTTACTGTCAAAAAGATAGTGTTAATTTTTCCCTTGGTGACGTTAGTTATTTTGTTGTCTTTTGAAAGAAAAAAATGCATAAGAATCTCATATAACTTGATTAGTATCGACATTTTTTTTTGGACAAACTTGATTAGTATCGACATGTATGTATTATAAAGCTCAAATGACTTTCTCTTTCCCCTCTGAGATAACATGTTTTAAACAGTAACATGCTGTAAGAAAATTAGTTAATAATATAAAAATGATATTAAAAGAGAAATTTGAAACGTCTATCAAAAGTTGTTTATAAGTGGGTGATATTGAATTATATGTATCTAATATATCAACAAAACAATTAGCATATAATGCATATTAGTTAACGAAAAATATAGACACGAGGATACAAGTGATGAGTAGGAACTGAAAACTTAATTTTATTGATATGATAAGCAAAACAATATACAACATGCTAATTGTGAAGAGAAAGGGAGTTTGACAAAACACTTAGTTAAGCCGTATGTTTGATATTGTTGGTGATGCTAACTTGCGATTAGGGGCCAAATAATTTATAGGCTCTAATTAGGGATTAAATATTCGCAAAATTTTTGATTATTAGGAATTGCTGTGAAAAATAATAAATACCAATGGCATAGGATTGTAAATAGTTTATAACTTCAAGGTTTTTTCAAAAAATTGCTGTGAAAATGTTAATATAGATTATTTGGTATCAAGAGACAAGAGTAATATTAAATCTGTTAAACCATCCGACTAACAGATTTCAGTATCCAGAATCTACTTAATTAAGTGGGTAATACACTGCGGAAACTTAAGCTTAAGACAATATATATGTGGAAATTTATAAGGTTGTAGTATGAATGTATAATTCTATATATATTTATAAACCGTTGAAGTATATCGGATGACATTAGAAGTATTAATATTAAAAATAGATACATTGATTCTCCCCTGAATTAGTTAGACAAATGATCCGAAAAAGATAAACAAACAAGTTAAAAAGAAAAGGAATTGAAACCAGAAGAGTGTTAGATGAATACCTGTAATAGTGGATACAACAAAGCCCATGTTAAAACATAACTCATTCTTCCTCTTTGAGTCTCTGAGTATATAGAGATCCTCATCAACGTATATATGCAACCAAATTTATCTTTTGTTTTCAACACGTCATAAATTTTTTTATGAAGAAAAAATTTGCATGTGGATGGTCTTTAAATTTTATATTTTATATTGTTGCCATTCAAAAAAACAAATCTTATATTATTTTTGTTTGGTTATTTTAAAATGTAGAAAATTTAATTTATGCCTAATTTTATGTAAATATTATATAATATTTTTAAAATTCTATATATATTATTTAGTAATTTCAATAATAAAAATTAATAGAAAATTACTTTTAAATTACATATTGTTGTCATGATAGATATTGAAGCTATCGTCTATACTCTATAGTGAACCTCATCACTTTTTATTCTGCATTTTGATACAAATGTTTATCAACATACAAATGTTGAGTGTTGGAGATTGCATCAATTTGGTTGAAAAATATTTTAGTTATCTCCCTCAATTTTAATGTCAAATATGCACAAAGTCAGTACAAAATGTGTTGGTTATTCACATTTAGTTGATCTAATATATGTTTATTAGTTTGTAGATATCTGAGAAAGCATTCTTTGATATGATAAAGTCATGCATTGGTAATAATATGCAAATCAAACTTTCTTAATCCCTTTTCTTTTGTTCACAAATTTCTTAAATGGAGTATGTTTTTTTTTTCAACCTCTTTTACAACACCTTATGATGAATTTGAATTTTTAGATTCACATCAACCATGTCCTATCTTTTTTTTTTGCATTATTTTTGTTTGAAATCATATATGTTTTAAAGTTATTTTGATGCATCAAAATTGACACTATAATATGAGCAAAAATTGTAAATAAAATGTAGAAATAGTAAATTCAAAACACAATAATGTTTTTTTATAATTATTTTTTGTCCTAACTACATAAATTGTTGGATGTAGTTGCTTTTTGGGAATTTTATAATTGTTCTCTATAAGTATGTTTATTTCATTTTATACATATGAAATATTGGCTTCGTTCATGTTCCATATTGGCTTCAAATGATTTCTTCTGCAGTCTAATATCATCCAATTCTTGCATTATCTGTACTCTCAAAGCACTCTCTTCTTTTCCAATATTTCTTCTTCCAGCAGTTGAAACCTCTCAAACTTTGCTTTTTTATCTGACATTTTTAGTTGCTCTTTACTGTATTCTGCTTGCTTTTCATCCAATATTTCCCACTCCTTTTCAAATGTCTCTTTCTCTTGCTTCAGATTTTCAACTTCCTTAGAAAGAAACTCCTCATGGATTCTACATTTCTATATCTGGGACTTGAGTTCAGACTGTAGTCTCACGTATTCTTCCCTCTCTTCTTTCTTGATTTCAAGACTTTTGCATCCTGTGATTATGTGATATAGAAGCTTCAAGAGAGGTTCTCTATAAGTATGTCTATTTCATTTTATACAATGTATATTACAATATGTAGAATGAAATTATTATTTCTATTAAAATTGATATATATTCAGCTCATTTTTTTCTATTGTAATTTAGAATTGTTAATCTCATAAATTACAATGTTAACCGGATTCTAATAAGACAAAAAAAATCATTTAAAATTTAATTCGGTGGGAAAAGTTAAGACCAACACATACATGGTTTGAACCAAACCGAACCATCTGAAATTGAATAAGGTAAGGTTTTTTTTTAAACCAAAAATTGAATTTGGCAAAATGTGAGTCTGAACCCAAAAAAAATAAATTCAAACAGAAAACGCGGACCTCGATAAAAGAAAAGGCGGAGCACTCATCGCTGTTTTCTCGTGTGCACGAGCTTCTTGTGTTCCTCCAGTCCACCTCTCTTGAAGTTGAAGATGACGAAGATGTTTGAGCTACGAAATCGTTCTTCTATCCATCGATGGCGGTTCCCTCACTCTGTATCGCCGATGGAACCTTTCCCACTGATTTTTTCCACCGGAGTTCAACCCGACGACTGACCTATGATCGGTTTACGAACCCGAAACTCGGATTCCATAGACGTTTTAGGTACGGCGGGAGAGTCACGGCGACGGTGAATCCCTATTCGTACACGGAGGCGGCACGGCCCGAGGAGAGGAAGGGTTTGAACGATTTTTTGGTGGAGGCTAGAGGTTTCGTCAGAACAGACGGCGGAGCTGGTGGTCCGCCGCGGTGGTTCTCTCCTTTGGAATGTGGCGCACGCGTTCCGGATTCTCCTCTCCTTCTCTACTTACCTGGTCTGTTCTTTCAATTTTCGATTTCTATAGATTTGTGAAAGTATAGTCTTTTCAAGTTAACAAGACCTAGAAATCTAAATTGTAGGGATCGATGGTACTGGATTAGGGCTCATTCGCCAGCATAAGAAGCTTGGAGAGTAAGTATAGTTTGATCCAATCTTCTTTATTTGCCTTAGAGCCTTAGATTTTGCTCTATAAGGTTTACTCTTAATTTCTCATGTCATTATCATTTTTTGATCATGGATAGGATATTTGACATATGGTGCCTTCACTTTCCAGTTAGTGATCGTACGTCTGCTCGAGGTGCTTCTTCTTTCTTCAGCAATTTTCTGTTGTCTCATTACGATTTTATAACCCAAACGGATCAAGTCTTCTGTGGATGAAACTATTTCTGTTGTGTTCTGTCGTCTCCAGACATTGTGAAGCTTATTGAGAGGACAGTTAGGTCAGAGTACTTCCGTTTACCAAATAGACCGATTTATATAGTTGGAGAATCTATTGGAGCTTCTTTTGCTATAGATGTTGCAGCCAGTAACCCTGACATCGATCTTGTCTTGATCCTGGCTAATCCAGGTAAAATAAGTTCTTTTACCGTCTTTCTCTAGATTTTCTAGGCCAATGTTATGCAAGCACAGAATGTTGCAAGCTCAAACATAACCACAGCGTGTACTTTATGATTTGAGCATTGTCGTTGATGCATAACTCTCATCACATTAAAAGGGCTTTCTTCTTTTTGTTGGCTTCTGTACATCTCATGAACTGTATGCATCTTGTCTTGTGCTCATAATATATTTTGTTTGATGCAGTCACGCGTTTCAATAACCTCATGTTGCAACCTTTATCGAGTCTACTGGAAATTTTGCCTGACAGAGTTCCCAGTTTGCTTGAAGAGTATTTTAGGTTTGAACAAGGTGAAATTTACCACTCCTTGTATATCTTCCAGTGGAAGACAAATTAGATGCAGAGAGTAGATCTAAACTGTCTCAAAGATGGCAGGTTTTGGTTCAAAATTATGGTTCACTGTGCTTGATTTTATAGGTTATCCGTTTGCGGCAATGTTTGAGACAATGCTGAATGAAACTGATGCCGCACAGATGGGTGGAGGACTATTAAGAGACTACTTTGCAACTTCAGTTAATCTAACAGTAAAACAATTAATTGATGCATGTTCTTTCCGTCTTTACAGATTGTAGTGTTTGATTAGTAACATGTTTGTTCTTCGTTTTGTTGTTTAATTTTGTTGTCATGTGATAAACCCACGAAAACAAATTATATGCAGACTCTGGTTAAGATCTTTCCAAAGGACACAATTCTATGGAAGCTTCAACTGCTTAAGTCTGCTTCAGCATCTGCTAATTCTCACATGTACACAGTCAAAGCCCAAACACTGATACTTCTGAGGTTCATACACTAGTAAACTTCTCTGCTTCATTATTTAAGTATAAGTAGAAATTCAGTTATTTGTTCATAAAAAATTGTCTTAGCTGGCAGCTGAGTTGTAGCTTTAATATGGCTATTGCAGTGGACGCGATCAATGGTTACTGAACAATGAAGACGTTGAAAGACTCCGTTGTACATTGCCGAAATGTGAAGTCCGTAAGTTTCAGAATAACGGACAGCTGCTCTTTTTGGTAAGGTGCTCTTTGTCCTGATGTAAGAAAGTTTTTCCTGTCACAAGTTTATAACCAGTAGAAAACTTGTTGCATGAAATTTGGCTCAGTAAACTTTGAGATTGATTAATTTTATATCATGTCAGGAGGATGGGGTAGATCTGGTGACCATCATCAAGTGTAGTTATTATTATCGCCGTGGAAAATCGCTTGATTACGTTTCTGATTACATTCCGCCTACCCCATTTGAGCTTAAAGAGTATGAAGAATCACAAAGGTAAATGACTATCCGAGTATCCGCTGTGTCAGAGATGTTACACTTTCTTATGTAGTGAAAATAGTTTGTATAGCTAGAATATTTGCTTATGCTACTGTAAGCATATACTGAAGTATTGTCTTTATATCTCTGGTCTAGATGGCTAACTGCTATTACCTCCCCAGTTTTTCTCTCAACTCTAGACAATGGTACACTAGTAAGATCACTAGCGGGAATACCTTCAGAGGGACCTGTTCTGTATGTTGGCAATCACATGTTGCTTGGTACCGAACTGCGTCCAGCAGCAATTCATTTCTTGAAAGAAAAGAACATTTCGTTGCGAGGAATGGCACATCCAGTGATGTTTACCAGAAAGATTGGCTCAAAACTCCCGGATATGCAGATGTTCGACTCAGTTAGGATGATAGGCGCAGTTCCTGTCTCAAATATCAATTTCTATAAACTACTACGTTCAAAGGCTCATGTGGTTTTGTATCCTGGAGGTGTTCGTGAAGCTTTGCACAGAAAGGTAATGATTTGGCCTTCATTTTTAATCTTGAGGCTTTACTACACTGAAAGATTCATTTCTGCAGGGTGAAGTGTACAAGTTATTTTGGCCAGAACATTCAGAGTTTGTAAGGACCGCATCTACATTTGGAGCGAAAATCATTCCTTTTGGAGTTGTTGGAGAAGATGATCTCTGTGAAGTAAGCAAGAATCTCTTCTTATTCTTCGTTTTAACTTTCAGTAGCTGCACTTCTTAAAACTCTCTTTTGTTCGAGTAACTCTTTTGAAAAATGGAATGATTCTCTCTCAGGTGGTCTTCGATTACAATGATCAAATGAAGATCCCTTTCCTGAAGAATCTTATAAAAGAGATAACAGAAGAATCTACTTACTTGAGGTATTTGTTTTGTTTTCGACTCTCTGTTAGAGATAATCATCACATGGAACTGTTTATATATAACATTTGTGTGATGATAATAAATGGTTAGGACCGGTGAAGAAGGAGAAGTAGGAAACCAAGATTTGCATATGCCTGGAATAATTCCCAAGATTCCGGGACGGTTTTACGTACACTTTGGGAAACCAATAGAAACAAAAGGTAGAGAGAAAGAGCTAAAGGATAAAGAGAGAGCTCATGAGGTTTACTTGCAGGTCAAGTCTGAGGTAGAAAGATGTATGACCTATTTGAAGACCAAAAGAGACACTGATCCTTACAGAAACATTTTGCCGAGGTCGCTCTATCACCTCGCCCACGGTTTCTCTTCTGAAATCCCAACCTTTGATCTCTGAAATCAATAAATCTAGTTACTTGATTTGTGACTTTAATTAACTTTTTGAAATCAATATTCAAAAAGCATATGGCAGCTAATGTAGAAATTGAGTAAGTTCGGGGTGGTATGTTAAAAATTCATACAACACATTTTACGTTGAAGACTTGAAGGTTTGTGTTTTTTTTCTTTTCTTTAAATTTAGAAATTGAATTACTTTGGGGTTTTCGTAGATATTGTTCAACTTTAGAGGGTTGGGTGAATATTGCAATTACAACAAGAAAACTGTGTAATCTGATTACCAAAAAAAAAAAGAAAACTGTGTAATCTTTTGAGGGCAAATAAGATAAGACATCAAAACACCTTTTAATTTCTGCAGTTGTAAGAAATGTTATAAAGACTGAACGCATCTCAATCAACCAATCAAAGACCGGAACTTCTTGGCAACTTTCCAGATCTATCCTCGGTACATTTTGAAACCTCGAGTGTAATAAAAGGGTATTTAAGTCATTTATGTATGGGACTCTTGAAATTCCAACGACAATGCATTGGTTGTCCAGTTTAGGAGTCCAACGCAACGCTTGCTCTTCTTATTACTCTCTGTATCTGGTATTGAAACAAAGAAGACTCGTTTCTCTAAAAACCTAGTGTTTTCCAAAGTTAAAAGTTATCGATGAAGCGGTTATTTCGGGGAAGTGCTTCCAGCGACGACTACTCAAACTCTCGGCCTCGCTTTGAAATCCGACACAACAACAACAGTCTACGAATGCTTCCATATCATCACTCGAGGAAGCGTGAACATGATGAAGACATCTCCGGTAGGGAGGCCATGCTCATGAGGAGAAAGCTACCGAGGACAACGTTGACCACTTTTGTACAACCTTCTTCTGCTTTGAAGATAGCATGGACTGTTGAGGGTGGATCCACACCTCAAACAAGAGGCCTGGCTCAGGAAAAAGCCCATGATAAATCTCCAAAGGAAGGGAGGGTATTATGGTTTTTTATATGGACGAACCGACACGATTCCCTATAAATACAGGCGTACGGTCCGCATTTCAAGGGATCGTGAAAAAGGCAGCAGAATTCGTACAGTAAAAACCAGAGCTCAGCTCGTTCAAGAAGAAGTCAACGTTTTCAAGCCTATAGCTCGGAGAGTTGACGAGCTATCAGCCCGTCGATTACTTTGTTTGTAACTCGTTTACATTGTGTTGTAGCCCGTCCTTTAGTGCCTCGGCACCGATATAATAAAGAGAACTTCGACCCTCCCTTGACCGAACTAAACATTCTAATTGTGACCAAAAGGGACATCAACAATTTGGCGCGCCAGGAAGGGGGACAACAAGTCAAAGTTTTCTGAAAAATTGAAGAACGGACCTACACCAACTAAACGAGATGACGATAGTTGACAAGGAAAGAAGCAAAGAAGCAAGCTCGTCGGGGGGAACAATCACCCCGGCGACGGATCAAGCGGAGCAGATAGCCCTTCCCACGCCAGACGCTCCAAGAAAAGTTGTGACGGTAGAAAGCCCATAAACGTTCGTCATAGCTACAAATTTGACGACCCCAGCGACCGCAGAGGCAACACAGGCTCCGACACAACTCTCTCTGCTCAACAACCAGCCCGTCTCTAGCATAGACGAGCTGTTCCGAGGAATCTTAACGCGCCTCGACCAGCAGGAAGAGCGAACAAACAACCGTTTGGATGCGCTCACTGCGGCGCAGTTCAATTCGCAAGATGAAATCAATCATCTCCACAACGCTCGGCTCAACTCAATGAACTTCACCTCAGCAAGGACAACGCCAGGGCCGTATGTGCAGACCGGCGGATTAGAGCGTAATCCCGTCCAGCGCCTTGCCGAGCAGGGTACCGAAGTGGCAGATCGAACGAAGGATGCCGAGCTAATAGCAATGAAACAACAAATGAAAGAAATGGCCGCAATGATCCAGAAAGCGACGGATAAGGCACCCGAAGTCGGACTCATGCTCGAGGCAACACAGCGAACTCCATTCTCTCGACGACTCGCTACAACAGCGGTCAAACGAGCGGTCAAGCCAAGGTTGGGCCATTACGATGGAACGGTCGACCCACGAGACTTCTTGCTCACCTTCGGCGTGGCCCTCGGCCCATTGCAGTTCAGCCCGGCAGAATACGACGCAGGAGCTTGTCAAGTTTTCGCCGAACATTTGACGGGAACCGCCTTGAGTTGGTTCTCGAGGCTACCACCAGGATCAATCGACAGCATCAGGGAGCTGATAACTGAGTTTCTGAAGCAGTTCTCTGTTTTAATTGAGGACAAGAATTCCCACGCCGACTTATATGCCTTAACTCAGCACAAGGGGGAATCGCTTCGGTCCTTTATTGGACGATTCAAGGAGATTTATGTCAACATCTCAATCCCCGATGCGGCCGCAATCGTTGCGCTCCGAAACGCACTATGGTATGAATCTCGATTCAAGGAGGAATTATCTTTGACACATGTCGAGACCGTAGCCGAGGCATTACTCCGAGCTGCAAAACACATTGGGCTCGAAGAAGAGAAAGCTATCAACGCCAAGAAGCATTCCTCGGAGGCAAGTGCAATAACCAGACAGCCTATAGCCGCAGCTCCAAAAGTCGATTATGTCGAGCCACGGCAGCACTTCACCAAGAACCAAGATCGAACTCGCCGAACCTTTGCGATCGGCGAAAACAAGTATATCCGGAAAGAAGGAGCTGAAAATAGCGCAACCTCGTATTGCGACTACCATCAGAGTAATACCCACTCGACAGACGAATGTCATTACCTCCAGAGGATTCTGATGGAACGATACAAGAAAGGCGCAATAGTCGTCGAGCCGGACAGAAGCAAGACAGCCCGACCTGGACGAAATGATGCCAAGCGCGCTGAAAATATCGCTCGAAAGTTCGTCAAAGATTCAAAGATATTAGCCGACCAAAGTGAAGACGAGATGGAAATTCCAAACCTACTAGCTGAACGACGTGAAGACAGCGGTCACGAAAAACGACCGCATACAGACCGCAAGCCTGATCAACGTCCCCCGACTATAAGACGAATCAACATGATAATGGGTGGACTAGCCGGATGTAACGATTCGGTCAGAGCAATCAGAGATTATACTAAGAAAGCCGAAATGACGAAGTCTTGGCCGTCGCGGTTCGAGGCTGAAAGTATGCCAATCACCTTTGACGGAAAAGACCTGGAAGGTTTGGACCTACCGCACAACGACCCGTTGGTCGTCGAGCTCTTGATCGGTGAAAGCGAGGTGACGAGAATATTGATCGACACTGGAAGCTCGGTCAACGTCATCTTCAGAGACGTCTTGGCGAAAATGGAAATCGGCGAGCGGGACATTATGCCAGAGTGTCACTCTTTGACGGGTTTCGACGGGGATCACCTTATGTCCGTCGGCACAATTACTTTGCCGATCTTCGTTGCGGGGATAGCCAGGTATTTCCGTTTCGCAGTCATCGACAAGCCGACAATCTACAACGTCATCCTCGGCACCCCGTGGATCCACAAGATGAAAGCCGTCCCATCAACGTACCATCAGTGCGTTAAATTCCCAACTTCAAAAGGGGTGTACACGTTGCGCGGCAACCAGCAAACCGCACGAGCCTGTTTTCTGATCGAGCATAAGCTTCGCACCGGAAAGAAATTATAGCAATCAAAGCAGCGAGTCGGCGACAACAGTACGTCGCCGACAGACGGAAAGCCGACTGCCGTCCAACAAGGCGTTGCCGCGGTCGAGGAGGTGAGCTTAGACGAGAACGACAAGAAACGATGCGTGAATATCGGCACAGAAATAACGTCCGCCATGCGAGACGAGTTAATACTTTTCCTCAAAACCAACATCTCAACGTTCGCATGGAGCGTGACTGATATGAAAGGAATCGACCCAAACGTCACGACCCACGAGCTCAATGCCGACCCAACGCATAAGCCGGTCAAACAGAAACGGCGCAAGTTAGGCCCTGAACGGTCGCAAGCAGTAAACGATGAAGTCGACAAACTCCTCGGTGCCGGGTCGATCGTGGAAGTAAAATATCCATAGTGGCTAGCCAATCCGGTAGTCGTCAAAAAGAAGAATGGAAAGTGGCGAGTTTGCGTTGATTTTACCGATCTTAACAAGGCCTGCCCAAAGGATAGTTTCCCATTGCCAAGAATCGATCAGCTCGTCGAAGCAACTGCGGGCAACGAGCTGTTAACCTTTATGGATGCATTCTCCGGTTACAACCAGATTCTGATGCACAAGGACGACCAGGAAAAAACATCATTCATCACGGACAGAGGGAC
>NC_025696.1:27025837-27031584 GCF_000633955.1 Camelina sativa
ACCAACCGATCCCATCGCCACTTTGGGAAGAAGAGCCCTTCGTCGATCAGCGGTTCAAGACATTCCACAACCCCGTCAATACGACAGAAGTCGTAGTAACGCTCGAACGAACGACGGGTGGCAATGATGTAAGCCCTTAGCCGTTGAATGCGAGCGTTGTAATAGGCGAGTTCCGATTGAATCACCTCGTCAGACCTAACGCCGAGCTGTTCCCGCGCCCTGCGTAACCACGCTGACCTAGTTGTCACCGGCATCAGAGCAACTTTCTTCTTCCAACAAAAAAAACAACAAGCACAACAAACTCCCCAAGACAGGAGTGAAGGAAAACACAGACTATTTATAGAACGGGGGCACAAGTCCCAACAGCCACAAGTTTCCAAACGGCAAAAGCATTTAATGAGCCCAATAAATAACGTTTCGAAGAATAAGGCATTAAATGACCCCTCATTTAATCCCCCCAAAGGTACGAATAAAGTTTTAAGGGAGCCGACCCCCATACACGGCGCATAAAGTACGAGGGAGCCGACCCCAAAACACGGCAAAAAAAAAGATAGTACGAGGGAGCCGACCCCTCAACACGGCAAGTACGAACATGGCGCACTTATGACGCCGGATCAGCAGTCGGAGACTCGCAACCAGGAGTCAAAGGACGGGGGAGCTCTTCCGTAGGACGATCGACGGTCTGCTCTTCGATCCCACCCGCAGGACGATCGTCACCCTTTGCCTGTTCGCCTACGTTCCCTTCAGGACCCCCGCTGCCAAACTCGCCTTCTTCCCTAACGTCGTCACCGCCTTCAGCATCGCCGCTAAGGGGGGAAGCGATCCACTCTGGAACCGGAGGAAGTGGCTCAGAATAGATCCTGGACACGTCAAAGTCAGCCTCGGTGATATCCGGGAGATCGAGATCATCAACTTCACCCTTCAGTTGAGTCATCACGGCGACGACTTTGTCCTTCAACCCCTCCTCAAGCACAGCGATTTGACCCTCGTCGACGAGCGTTTCGAGCATTTGGACATTCCCGACGGCTTGGTTGTACTCGAGAAATTTCTCCATCGACGCTTTGAATGCCTCGGCGTACCTCTTATGTTTGGCCAGCAATTTCTGAACGCGCACGGCCATTTCGTTAAAGGCTTTAATTCTCTCGTGGTAGCCGAAATCCTCCCGCCGATCTCTGAGCCTCTTTGTCTCCGAGTTGAGAGTAAGGTGCATCCTGTTGTAGGCCGCATCCGACGCCTCAAGCTTTGCCTTCAGGTCGTCCCGCTCCGAGATCCACTTGCGCCGTTGACTCTCAAACTTTGACGCTTCGTCACTAAGCCTTTGGTTGGACCGAACAGCCTCCCCTAGTTGGGCCTCGAGGCGTTCAATCTTCTCTGCGTAGGACGACGCTCCTGACCGGTCGTCCTCCTGATCGCGAACGCGGCGTTCGTAGCGCGAGGTTAAGCGATTGATTCGGGCAACAAGCTGAGAAGGAAAAAAGGATAAGAACAGATGAAAAGACAAAAACAGGTTCAAAAAACGAGTCGACGAACAGAACAAACAAAAACACACCTCGAAGGAGGCTTGCGCCACATCAGCAACTGCATGCGCTTCCTTCTTCTGATCAACCGAAGGCAAACGACCAGGCCCAAAATGGATCCTCCGGAAAAGTTCAGAGCAAGCTGAAGAGTCGTTCGGGAAAGGACGAGCTTCGGACGTGTGCGAGAAATCCCAGCCAAAATCCAACGTCCTTTGCTTTTTTGACGGGTCAGGTCGTTCCAGGCTAGCGTCGTCTTTTCTTTTCGGAGGACCCTTTACACCCTCCGTATCACGACCAGACCCCTCCGAGCGACGAACTAAAGGAAGGGACTGGGATTGATGTCTCGGAGGTGCGTCAGACGACTGACGTGATCGAGAGGAGACCTTCCCGGCCGAACCAGCACCGGAGGACGAGTGATCACGTCGACCATCCAACTGGGAAGTTGGACGGGGAACGGAAGACGAGTCCGACGCTCGGCGATAACGAGCAGACGCGTTGGGAACACTCATATTCATTTTACCCATCGTCTCGGCTAAAAAAAAAAAAAAGAGAAACTAATCAAAACAACAGGATTAATCTACAATTCGAAGAAAAATAAGAGTTGGATCGGTCACATAAGGATTACCTGTTCTTCTTCGAAGACCCGGTGGTTTCCTTGGACGATCTTTTTCGGTACCCGGCCACACGTAAGGGCAATGGAGCTTAATTGCGTCTATCTCGGCTTGCAAAGAAGAAGGGTACGGAAGCAGACACCTCGGAATAGCAACTACAAAAAAAAAAAGGGGGGGTTAAGTAAAGCCAAAAGATACAAGTGAAGATAACTAAGCAAGAAGGATCGGCTACCGGGTGAAGGGTTCCACCCAGAAAACCAAGGGATCGACGGATCCTCCAAAACCCCCGCAGTAACTTCCAAAAAGAAGTACGAGCCTTTCCAGTTATACGTTTTGCCCTTGGCACCCTCGACGAGCGATGTCTTCTTTGCCGAAGCTACGTAATAAAGACCGGGCGTCTTCTCCCGACTCGACGGATTCAGACATGTCAGCTCTTCAAAGTGATCACAAGTAAGCGTGACCCTTGCAGCCTCGGCCATGATCGAAAGACCGACAGCATTTCGAAAAGTTGACGGGGCAAATTGGGAAATAGCCGCCTTTCGACGAGCGAAATACGTCATCAAAAAGGATGGGAGAGGGAAGGTGAGCCCGCACTCGGTGAAATATTTCTCCGAGAGACAAATAAAACCGGGAGGTGCATCCCAGTGACGTTGAAAAGATCCCGGAATCAAAATCTTTGGCCTAGTGCTTAGTATCTGGGCACTAACCGCGTCAGTCGTCACGTCAATTTTTAACTTCCCGATGCGAACTGCATCAATCGCCGCGTCAATTTTTATCGATGACGGCGGCATGTGGTTGAAACGACTGACGGTCGGCAAAGGAACGTCGTCCATATTAAGAGACGATGGGTCGTCGTTTAGGGGCTCGTCTATCAGGGACGGAACCCTACAAGGGAGCCCCGACGAGCTTGGAGCCGCCGACCCAGGAATAAGACGACGCTTCAGCTCCTCGAATTGAGCCGCGTCTGAATCCGTTGAAGACGAGTCAGAAGAAATTGGAGAACGAGTACGACGACGGACAGATCTCGCGGAGTCGCCGGATTCAGAAGTTGTAGCTCGTCGAAGGTGACTCGCGGCGGAAGAGTTAGACGACGAGGATCGAGGAGAATCCATAACGAAAGCGCGACACTAAAAGCAAAATAACGACGAGATAGGAAGAAGGGAGAATACCTGGACGATGACAGCACCAAAGCGCGAGAAGAAGATAATGAGGCAAGGGGAGAAGTGATATTTATAGGGGAAGAAGGAAGGATCTGGAAGCGTCATCATTGCCACACGCGCTCGGTGACGATACGACTTCCGGATTTCACGCGCGTCAAGCACCGCACACAACGATTCGACCCTGGGCATCGGAAACCGTTTTCTCACGCGCGACTCTTCGTTTGTCCAATCAGAAAAGCGTCCTTTCATCTTTTCACAATTATTCTTCGCCTAAAGACTACGAACTAAAGGTGGAGGGGGGGGACTACTGTTGAGGGTGGATCCACACCTCAAACAAGAGGCCTGGCCCAGGAAAAAGCCCATGATAAATCTCCAAAGGAAGGGAGGGTATTATGGTCTTTTATATGGACGAACCGACACGATTCCCTATAAATACAGGCGTACGGCCCGCATTTCAAGGGATCGTGAAAAAGGCAGCAGAATTCGTACAGTAAAAACCAGAGCTCAGCTCGTTCAAGAAGAAGTCAACGTTTTCAAGCCTATAGCTCGGAGAGTTGACGAGCTATCAGCCCGTCGATTACTTTGTTTGTAACTCGTTTACATTGTGTTGTAGCCCGTCCTTTAGTGCCTCGGCACCGATATAATAAAGAGAACTTCGACCCTCCCTTGACCGAACTAAACATTCTAATTGTGAGCAAAAGGGACATCAACATGGACTAAAAAAAGCCGAGATCTCTATTCTCTCGGTTTGTAATTAACATCTCTGTTTACTATCTTTTTTCCTTATATTCTTGTTTAATTCCTCTTTATATAAAGTGTTTACCTTTTTTTTTTTTGTGTGGAAAAGGGGATTTTGGAGCTTCAGAAAGAAACAGAATCGAGCTACCATCAGAACTGGGATGATTTTTACGGTTATATGAGCGTAACCATGGGAGATTTCTCTAAGCAACAGCTAATAGATAAGGTTAACAAGTTGAAGAAGAGGTTTAGAGATAGTCAGGCGAGAGATACCGATGATGAAGAATTGTTCAGATTGTCAAAGGCCATATGGGTTTATGAGGAGAACAAGGACCAGACAAAGGTGAGTGTGTTTTTTCTTCATAATCATACCAATCTCATCTCTTAACATTATGTGAAGTTTATGATAATTACTTATATGTAATGATCATCGTAGTGTATTGTGCTGAAGGAGGATGTGCCTTGTGCTGAGCACGAACGGGTGGTGAGAAATGCGAATACTGAGGTTAACAATGGTGAGGAAGAAGATGGTGTGGGTGATTTGTGTGTTATAAAGCACGCGCTTGAGGCGGCGGCATCATATCAGAGTTTAAGTGAAGATCTAAGGAAGTTTCTGCTTGGAAACTTGAAAAATGTTGGAGCTAATCAAAGAAAAGAGTTGACTGATGGATGGACAGCATTGCTTGCCAAGGACACGGAATTGGATATCAAGAAACGAACCTTCTTTGCAAAGCTTGTAAACATGGGATTTGTTTCTGCGCCTTAATTAGTTTCAAGAAGTGAAAAAAGTTGTGCTTTTGTAATGTTTTAGATGTTTTCGGTTGTTCCTATCAATGGTTTTTGTCGTGTTTAAGCCATCTTTTGAACGGTTGTTGTTGTGTTTAAGCCATCTTTTGAAAATTTATTATAACGGCTTCTCTTTTCTGTTAAATGTAATGGTTTTTTTTGTTGTTGGCTTGTGCACTCTATGATATTTTAAAGGTTCATAAACTTGTAAAACTTCTCTGCTTCATTTATTAATTATAAGTAGAAGTTCAACGATCTTGGTTTGTAAAGAATTGTTTTAGCTATGGCTATTGCAGTGGAGGTGATCTATGGTTCCTGAACAAGGAAGACACTGAGAGACTCCAGCGTGAGGACATCATCTAAATTTAGAGAAAAAATCATTACTTTTAGCCTTGTTGGAGAAGATGATGCCTGTGAAGTAAGCAAGAATCTCTTCTGTTCTTTTTCATATATATGGATGTGTTCTTTAAACTCTTTTTGTTTCAGCAATGGAATTGGAATGATTTGCTGATGGTCTTTGATTACAATGATCAGTGCATTCTCAAAACTAGCTTTATAACGTGAAATCTCTTCTCCGGTGGTACCTGCATATATTCATAAAACTCTTTTTGTTATTATATATCGGATTTCGAATAACTCATTTTCTACAATTGGAATGATTCTCAGATGGTATTGGTTTCAATTTGAAACCAATACCATCTAAGATTTAGGGTTTGTATCTTCCCGGATCTGTTTTGTGTTTATGGTTTGATTAGAAACGAATAGCTATATAACGAAGTTTTGAGTCTCAGTTTGTGTTATTTTGGATATTCACAAGGGTTCATATGTTATTGCAGGCTGTGGTTTAGATTTAGGTTTCTTAAGTGAAATATGTTCGACTTTTTTCTAATTCATGTTGTGCTATGTTGTTTTCTGCAGAAGAAGAGAAGTGTGTG
>NC_025696.1:27032098-27071439 GCF_000633955.1 Camelina sativa
GTATCTTCCCGGATCTGTTTTGTGTTTATGGTTTGATTAGAAACGAATAGCTATATAACGAAGTTTTGAGTCTCAGTTTGTGTTATTTTGGATATTCACAAGGGTTCATATGTTATTGCAGGCCGTGGTTTAGATTTAGAACTGTCTTCTATGGCTTGTGACATCCTTAGCATCCCTATTACAACCGTAGCTGCAGAATCATCATTCAGCATTGGAAGCCGAGTTTTAAGTAAGTATCGGAGTTCACTCCTTCTTTCTAATGTCCAAGCTCTAATTTGCGCTAGAAATTGACTTAGAGGTTTTGAAGAGATTGTTGATCCATTCGAAGAAGGCAAAGAAGGACAAGGAGAAGGAGAAGGAGAAGGAGTTTGAAATATGTGTGTCATTGTGTTTGCTTTATTGCTTTTGGATGTTGATCATTGTGTTTTGGATGTTTATCATTGTGTTTTGGATGTTGATCATTGTGTTTGGATGTTTATCATTATGTTTGGATGTTTATCATTGCTTTTGGATCCATCTTTTATGTTTTATGTTTATGTTCTAAGCTAATTACACAATTTTTTCTCATTTTACAAAATCTGTTATATTTTTGTCCAATGGACACCCATGGAAAGCCCATAAAAAAATGGGCATAAGTGGGCATGGTCGTTAATGGACCGGACGTTAATGGACACGGACACCTATTTGTCCAAAATAAAAGTGGACAATATTGGACGGGTCAAAATGGACGTGGACGCCCATTTTGACAGCTCTAGTTTCAAAGATCAAATGAAGACCCTCCTTTTGAAGGCAAAAATAAAGAGTTACATTGTTAAAGAGAGAGCTTATGAGGTTTACTTGGAGGTCAAGTCTGAGGTAGAAAGATGTTTGACTTATTTGAAGATCAAAAAAGAATGTTGTGATCCCTACAAAACACTAATTTTGTCGAGGGGTTCTCTATTATTACCTCTCTTACAAAAACAGTTCAAAGTGTTGTATTGACACTCATGCAAGTTTTTGGATACTTAAAACACATTATTATTAACGTTTACACTGTAATTAGACATTTTGGATTATATTTTGGGAATTGAGTTACAACTTTAGGATGATTTTGTAAATGCTGTTCAACTTTAGGGGTGTTGGGTGAAATATTTTAATAACAAGAAAGAAGACCTCAGACTTTTTTTTTTTTTGTTTCCTTTGGTGCATTTTATAAATCCCAAAGATATGAGAAAAGGGTATTTTAGTCATTTAAGGTTTTCTGGACTCTAGAAACTTCCACTCCCACAACGCTGCTTGTTGCTGGATCAGTTGCTTCTCTCTTTCTTTACACTCTCAGTCTTAGAAGAACTAGAACTAGGGTTTGTCCAAAATCACCCAAATTTCTAAAACCTTTGGAAAAGTTTTGATCTTTGATCACTTACCGATGAAGCGAGGAAGTGGATCCAGTGAGGACTCGAGCTCGGATTGCTTTGTAATACGACACAATCCCCAACATCCCCCGATGAAGCATGAAGATGACGAAGAAATCTCCGGTACAGAGGCGATACTCGGAAAGAGAAAGCAGCAGGCTGCTGCCAGCAGCTGAAGACGGAGACATTTTTTTTTTCTTCTGGTGTTTGGAAGCTGAACTGGACTAAAGCCGGAGAGCTCCTCATCCTCAAGGTTTGTAATTTCAATGGCTTTTATTTTTTTCTCTGTTTTCTTAATAAAGTTGTGACCTTTTTGTTGTTGTTGTTGCTGTTGTGGTGGTGGATAAAAGGGTATTGTGGACTATGAAAAGGAAACCAAATCTAGCTACATGTCTGACTGGAATGCGATTTACACTCGTATCAGAGGTTCCATGGAATCCGATTTCTCTAAGAGACAGCTACAAGATAAGATTAACAAGATGAAGAGGAGATTTAATCGGGCGAGATCTAATGGTAGAAAAATCATTTCTTTTACTGATGATGCTGATGATAAACAAATCTTTGAATTGTCGACGGTCATATGGGGTGGAAACAATACCAAAACTGCTTCTTGTGAGAACTATATGGACCAAAGAAAGGTGAGTCTATGCGTGTGTGTGCTCTTCTTACCTGTCTCTTCTTATTATCTCTACCATCTCTGACGAATTGGTAACTTGCTGTCTTGTTTTTTTGAAGGAGGACGATGTACCTTGTGGGGAGCAGCATGTTCTGATTGATGATGGTGAGAAAGACAAGTCTGAGGATTTGAATGTTCTGCAAGAGGCACTTGAGATGGCTGCATCGTTTAGGAGTTTAGGTAGCTATCAACAGAGATCGCTGCTTCGGAATTTGAAAAACATTGGAGATACACAAAGGAAAGAGCTAACCGACGAGTGGAAGGCATTGCTTGCTCAGGACATGCAATTGGGTATCAAGAAACAAAGTTTCTATGCAAAGCTTGTTAACACAGGATTCTCTGCTTAACTTAACAACAAGGAAAACAAGTTCGGTCTGCTTTTGGAATGTTATTATGATGTTTTAGGTTAATTTTTTCTATGTTTCTGTTTAAGCCAATCTCTTTGAACAGTTAAATTATAAAGAGCTTATGACTTATTTTTGGTAAGTGTAAAGGGTAATGGTGTCTGCTATTTGGGGGTGGATCTGTGTGAGTGAGTAAATCTCATGTGCATCTTGTGCTCATATATAATACACTCTTGTTTGATGCAGTCACATTTCAACAACTTCATGTTGCAATATTTTGAATATAATATGGTCTAATATCGCCTGACTTGCTAGAGGAGACTTTGGATTACAATGATCAAATGAAGATCCCTTTCCTGAAAAATCATATTCCATGAGATTCTTCGAATAAAAGATCCATAAATCTCCTTGACTAGATAACCACATGAATCTTGAGTTAGATAACCAAAAGTAAAAACCAATCCATTCGATTTGTATCAGAAGACCGAACCAGCTACAATAATTGAATTTAAGGCAAGTTCCTCCACCAACTAAACCGAGCCAAAATTGAGAATTTGAAAAATATTCAATTCAAACTGAAAAAAAATCATAACTTGGTTTTTTCTCGTGTGCAGTGCAGGAGCCACGAGCTTGTCGTGTTCGACCTATTATATATATTATTACTATTAGAGTAGTAGAGATGAAGAAGCTAAAACAACAATAATAATAAATAAATAAATAAATAAAAAGGACCTTCGATCAAACTTGTCAATGGCGATTACGAGTACTGTTACAGTTCGCATCACTGATGAACTCTCTCCCACCTTCACCTCCTCAGCTTCAAAGAGAGCTTACTGGAAGTTAACCCGACGACTGACCTCCTTCGCGTACGATCGCCTTACGGATCGGGAATTCGGAATCGGTGGTAAGTTGAAGGCGACGGTGAATCCGTATTCGTATACGGAAGTGGCACGGCCTGAGGAGAGGAAGAGTTTGACGGATTTTTTGGTGGAAGCTGGAGATTTCGTCGGACCAGACGACGGCGGAGATGGTGGTCCGCCTCGGTGGTTCTCTCCGTTGGAATGTGGCGCTCGCGCTCCAGAGTCGCCTCTTCTTATCTACTTACCTGGTCTGTTTCTTTCGATTTCGATAGCTCTCGTTTGATTGATTTCTGAGATTTCTGATTGATTTGGGTTGATGATTATCGAAATTGTGAAAACTAGTTTTTCCAAAATTGCAGGGATCGATGGTACTGGATTAGGGCTCATTCGCCACCATAAGAGGCTTGGAGAGTAAGTCTTGTTTGTTTGATCCATTCTTCTTTATTTGCCTTAGAGCCTTAGATTTGAATGTTTGAACACTTCAATATTTATCTGCAAGGAGTAAGAACTGACTTCAAAAGAAGAAGAAGTCTAGTGAATGTTTTACTCTTAGTTTCTCATGTCATTATCATGTTTTGATCATTCATAGGATATTTGACATATGGTGCCTTCACTTTCCAGTTAGTGATCGTACTCCTGCTCGAGGTGCTTCTTTTTTCAGCAATTAAATTTTAGTGTTTCGTATGTGGGTGAAACTCTTACTTACTGTTGGCTTTTGCAGATCTTGTGAAGCTCATTGAGAAGACAGTTAGGTCAGAGCACTACCGTTTTCCTAATAGACCCATTTATATTGTTGGAGATTCTATTGGAGCTTCTCTTGCTCTAGTTGTTGCTGCCAGTAACCCCGACATTGATCTTGTCTTGATCCTGGCTAATCCAGGTAATTAAAACAAGGCTACTCAATTTTTCTCTGGATCACTGAGATCATTTTTTTGTGTTTTATCTCGAGTCCTAAGATGTTTCGGGCTATTTATGAAACCACAATGTAGCAAGCTCAGAGAAGTGTTTTATGATATATAAGCTTTGTTGGTAAAGCATAACATTATTACTCTTTTTACTTTGGGGAATTTGAGTTGGTAGATCTCATGGAGTGTATACATCTTATCTTGTGCAGTTGTGCTAATAAATACACTTTTTTTGATGCAGTCACTCGTTTCAACAACTTCATGTTGCAATCTTTATTGGGCTTCCTGGAAATTGTGCCTGACGGAGTTCCCAGCTTGATATCAGAGAATTTTGAATTTAACCAAGGTCAAGTTTCAACCCTTTTGTATATCTTCCACGTCTATCTATCGGTGTTAAAGCAAAAACAAATTAGATGCAAAGACTGAGCCTTAAATATTTCTGTCTCAAAGATGGGTTTTCAGTGTCAGGTTTTGCTTCAAAGTCAGGACTAACCGTGTTTTAATTTATAACTTCTATTACATAGGTTTGCCGTTGACTGAAACGTTCGAGACCATGCTCAATGAAACTGATGCCGCGCAGATGGCTAGTGGGCTGTTAGGAGAATTCTTTGCAACTTCATCTAATCTGCCTGTAAGACTCTATTTTTGCACATTACTAGTTCAACACTATGATCTGCAACTGCAAGACAAACAATATGTATCTATCATTCTTGTTGATTCGCTTTTACTTTCCGTAGCCATTCGCTACATGTCATGAGATAAACTCACGAAAACAAATAATTTACAGACTCTGATGAGAATCTTTCCCAAGGACACACTTCTATGGAAGCTTCAATTGCTTAAGTCTGCTTCAGCCTCTGCTAATTCTCAGATGGACACAGTCAACGCCCAAACATTGATACTTCTGAGGTTCATACACTAGTAAACTTCTCTGTTTCGTTACTGAATATAAGTAGAAGTTTCAGTGCTTTGTTTGTTTGTAATGAACTTAGTTAATTGGAAGCTGAGTTGGAAGCTGTGTTATTGCAGTGGACGTGATCAATGGTTAGTGAACAAGGAAGACATTGAAAGACTCCGTGCATTGCCAAGATGTGAAGTTCGTGAGTTTGAAAATAATGGACAGTTCTTCTTCTTGGTAAGGAGCTCTTTCTCCTGATGTCAGCGAGTCCTATTTAATTAATTCACAAGAAAATCTAGTCTCTACGAGTTTCTAGCCAACAAATTTACAGATTATGTTTGCTTTAATAACATACAGCTCGATTGATGTATGTCAGGAGGATGGCGTAGATCTGGTGAGTATCATCAAGCGTGCGTATTATTATCGCCGTGGGAAGTCACTTGATTACATTTCAGATTACATTCTGCCTACCCCATTTGAGTTCAAAGAGTATGAAGAATCCCAAAGGTAAAATGACTCACTTATCATATCAATATCTGTGTGTCATAGATTTTATCACTTCTCTAATTGCTGTGTCAAACGAATACTGAAGTAGTATTCTTTTTTAATTTCTCTGGTCCAGATTGGTAACTGCTGTTACCTCCCCAGTCTTTCTCTCAACTCTAAACAATGGTGCAATAGTAAGATCACTTGCAGGAATACCTTCAGAGGGACCGGTTCTATATGTTGGAAATCACATGTTGCTTGGTATGGAGTTGCATGCAGTAGCACTTCAGTTCTTGAAAGAAAGGAACATTCTGTTGCGAGGACTGGCACATCCATTGATGTTTACCAAAAAGAAAGGCTCAAAACTCCCTGATATGCAGTTGTATGACATATTTAGGATAATAGGTGCAGTTCCTGTCTCGGGTATGAATTTCTACAAACTACTTCGTTCAAACGCTCATGTGGCTTTGTATCCTGGTGGTGTCCGTGAAGCTTTGCACAGAAAGGTGATGATGTAATTTCCATATATGCCTTCGTTTTAATTTTTTTTGAGGCTTTTATATCTAAAGACACATTTTACAGGGTGAAGAATACAAGTTGTTTTGGCCAGAACACTCGGAGTTTGTAAGGATCGCATCTAAATTTGGAGCAAAAATCATTCCTTTTGGAGTTGTTGGAGAAGATGATCTTTTCGAAGTAAGAAATCTCTTTTTCCGTTCTAGTTTTAATATACTCTTGAGGCTCCTTTTGTTTCAATCGGGTTTGGACTAACTCTCCTCTGTTACAATGGAATGAATCTCAGATGATTTTAGATTACAATGATCAAATGAAGATCCCTTTCTTGAAGAATCTTATTGAAGAGATAACACAAGACTCTGTTAACTTGAGGTATGTTCTTTTATCGACTCTGTTAGAAATAATCAGATGAACCTTAATCATATAACATTTGATTCTGAATCTAGTGATGATTATTATTTATGGTTAGGAACGATGAAGAAGGGGAACTGGGAAAACAAGATTTGCATGTGCCTGGGATAATTCCCAAGATTCCGGGACGGTTTTATGTATACTTTGGGAAACCAATAGAAACAGAAGGTAGAGAGAAAGAGCTAAGTGATAAAGAGAAAGCTCATGAGGTTTACTTGCAGGTCAAGTCTGAGGTAGAAAAGTGTATGACCTATTTGAAGACCAAAAGAGAAACTGATCCTTACAGAAACATTCTGCCGAGGTCGCTATATTACCTCCTTCATGGTTTCTCTTCCCAAATCCCAACCTTTGATCTACGAGATCACTAAATTTAGTATATCTACAGGACACCTGATTTAGCTGTGTGATAAGAAAAATAAAAACTCGTAAATTTGGGTATGTATTTATAACTTTAAAAGTGTGTATGGCTGTTAGTTAATGTGTAAGTCAGGTAGTCGGGGGTTTTTTTTTTTTTATTAAAACATTAGCAGATGTATAAAATTGCATGTTTTCGTTTTTTACAGTAGTGTTCTCTACAAAGTAGGTCAGCCATTACTGAAAGTGAAACCTACTTGGTATGGCTATATAGATGATAGATGACTATTCTCTATTTGATATGTACAACGTTCTTTTATTTTCTTCTAACAAAAGCTAAAGCAGAAAACGATTTAGCTAGGAAGCAGAGAGACTCAATTGGTTACACGTCGAAGTATCTTGGATTTTCTGGGTAATGATACTCCACATTCAACTGCAATTTCAAAAACCACATCAGCGTTTTGCGTTTGCGTTCAAAAGGAGATTTTACCAAATGACGTTTGAATAAAAAATTCTAAAAAGATACCTTTCCTTCATCAGAATCAGTGTGGCGTTGAGGAAACACAACTCTCAAGTCGTTATACAAATAGAATCTCCTCTCTCCATCGTCTGCTGCATCCAAGCTTTTCTTCTGACCTAATTTTGTGGCTTTCTTGCGTAACGGGCAAATAAATTTTAGATGTAGAGCGTAGCGTATGACTCCGGATTTTGAACAGCGTTTTCCTGTTTCTCTGTACGTCTCACGACAATTCTTGTTCCCACACTCATTCGGCGAATGCAATTCATCCACTGACTCAGATCCTTCACTACCTTTATTTGCAAGACTTTGGTCTATTCTATCTGTAGATTTGTTGGCTTTGGTCAGAACAGAGGAGGCCAGAGTAACCTTTTGGCGCAGGAAGGTCTGACCATGAAACAAGACTTCGATCAATCATTGCATCTTTTAGATAAAATTGATTTCTTAATTGCAAACGTAAAACTTTGAAAATTAAGTTTGCTGAAAGCTAGCTAACGGTTCATTTGAAAACATATACACTAAATGTAAATGTAAACGCAACATAAACACGAACGCAAGGAACAATCAAAATCTAAAATTGGAATAGCAAACGAATGAAACAAGGGGAGGGAAGGTTTCAAGTTACCTTTGTACCGTGTGGCATATCAGTTAAGTCATAGTTACAGAGGAAAGTGTGAAGAGGTGTCTTTTCAGGGTTACTCAGAATCTGCAAAACAGAAGAACATACCATGAATAAGTCATCATATAAGTCTAATTATAATTCATTATTGATAGAACCTACTTTTTCAAATAAGACAGAGACAAGAGGGTACCAGTTGGATCCGACCCTTCATAGGAATTCGAAGCCGTCTATTAATGCTCTGAGCATCAGAACTGTTTTGGTTGGTTTTCAATTTCTGACCCCATAATTTGTTTTGCGAAGATCCTCCAGAGATATCTATGGAGGCATAGTACAGTAAGAAGCAATCATCACCAACACTTGTAACTGAGAATGGAAGCTTTTGTGATTTTGGAGAGATGTTTCCACCAGCAATACTAAGAATGGCAAGAAAACCGTCGATCTTCTACAAAGAAAGACACAAATGAGAGAAAGTGAATCAAATGTAAATGTCTTAATGATTTTTTCGGTTTCTGACAACAAAGAGGTTTTGTGAATCTTTTATGGGTTTTGGTGTGAGTGAGACCTGATTAGTTTGCCCATAAGAGAATCTTCCTGAAAAGAGGGATTCTTCAAAAGAACCAACCAATGACCTTTGAATGGGACGTCCACTCAAGCTTCTACTAAACCTTTTACATGGAGATGTAGGAACTGATTCAATAGCTCTATCCATTGAAAAGGCTCTCTGGATACCATTACTATCATCAAACGACCTACGACCAGTCCTGAGCTCTGCTTCTTCACCAGTATTCCTTAAACCAACACCATCTTCAAAAATCTTCCCATTTAGGCCCCCTTGGAGAGCTTTCATTCTCTCGGAAAATCTTGGCCCAAGAGGTGACAGAGAAAGTGGAGGAGAGACAGATATATTCTTATGACATGGTAATGGCTTAGCGGGTACTAGAGATCTTTCATGTACTGGTGAATATAAGTAAGGTATATCTTTTGTGGGATGCAGATCATTGGAGTCAAGCAATGGACCATCCGTGAAAACGGTAGATGAAAGCTTACCCCTGTGTGACGAGTCATTCCCCCATTCAGAGCAGGTAGAAGTGGTAAAAAAACATAATGTCTCAGAGACATTGGCCTTTTTATGATCTTGTGCAACAGGAGTGTTGGTTGTTAACTGTAGGTTGCTACGGCTGATATCGAGCGAGTCACCTCTAAATTTCTCAGGAAAAAGCTTACTCAGAGGAGAGCTAACCCGTTTCCTGACTAATGATCCACCGGTGATATCTACTTCATTAGATGCACCAGTGCGATTACCGGTGATACGTGTGTATTCATTACTCGGTGAGCTAGATTCATTAGACTCGAAACCAACTATCCTTCTAACTTGAGTTCGATTCAAATTAACCTTATCCATGGCATAAGCCGGTTGGTGATCAGATAATGAAGTAACAGCACGAGTGTCATGAAATCTCCAAAAGTCATCATCTCTAAACTCCAAAGATTTCAATGCATTTTTCCTATCAGATTCTCCTCCAGTAAAGGAGCAGAGGCTTCCTTCATTATTCCCTCTTAAATCACCAGAAGTAGTATTTACAGGAAGACTTTGAGAAAGGCTGCAACTTGAAGCAGAAGACAAACCTTCATTTGCTTGCTCGTTTGAAGCAGTATGTGGCAGACCCATGGAAATGCTCAGAGGACCTTATCACTTACAAGATTATAGTTCCCTACAGCATATATGTTGAGTATTCGAGTAATACAGAGTTGATAGGTGTCACAGTCTCCTGAAATGAACAAAATGGGAGAAGAAGAATCAAAAACATATCCAATTACAATACGGCTCTAATCCAAAAACTAATCTAAAAGATTCATGAGCTGCATCACACTAAACACAAGCTGTAAGAGTAAGAAGAGATGATGATCATTGATCAAGGAACATTAATCATATAAAACCAGAACCATTCGTAAGCTTAGAATCAATGAAGAATCATAGTATAGAAATAAAATTCAAATAAGTCACAAATCAACAAACGACATACATCAACAAAAATCAAAATCATTCTCATAAAGGCTATCATCAGTTTATAAGATTCTCAAGCACACAAATCATTATAGAAATTATCGAATTCACAAGTGCGGATCATGGATGGTGATAGATGAACCCAGAGAGATTGCAAAGGGGAAACATTTTGTGTGATCAAAATCAAACAATGAAGAGCTCTTACAGCAACATCAAAATTAATAAAAAAAAAAAAAAAAAAAAAAAAAAAAAAAAAAAAAAAAAAACAGAAGAATCGATGATGAAACGCACCGATGAAGCAATAAAAAAATCAAAGAATCTGAGGATGATGCAAAAAAAAAAAAAAAAAAAAACAGAAGAATCGATGATGAAACGCACCGATGAAGCAATAAAAAAATCAAAGAATCTGAGGATGATGCAAAAAAAAAAAAAAAAAAAAACAGAAGAATCGATGATGAAACGCACCGATGAAGCAATAAAAAAATCAAAGAATCTGAGGATGATGCAAAAAAAAAAAAAAAAAAAAACAGAAGAATCGATGATGAAACGCACCGATGAAGCAATAAAAAAATCAAAGAATCTGAGGATGATGCAAAAAAAAAAAAAAAAAAAAACAGAAGAATCGATGATGAAACGCACCGATGAAGCAATAAAAAAATCAAAGAATCTGAGGATGATGCAAAAAAAAAAAAAAAAAAAAACAGAAGAATCGATGATGAAACGCACCGATGAAGCAATAAAAAAATCAAAGAATCTGAGGATGATGCAAAAAAAAAAAAAAAAAAAAACAGAAGAATCGATGATGAAACGCACCGATGAAGCAATAAAAAAATCAAAGAATCTGAGGATGATGCAAAAAAAAAAAAAAAAAAAAACAGAAGAATCGATGATGAAACGCACCGATGAAGCAATAAAAAAATCAAAGAATCTGAGGATGATGCAAAAAAAAAAAAAAAAAAAAACAGAAGAATCGATGATGAAACGCACCGATGAAGCAATAAAAAAATCAAAGAATCTGAGGATGATGCAAAAAAAAAAAAAAAAAAAAACAGAAGAATCGATGATGAAACGCACCGATGAAGCAATAAAAAAATCAAAGAATCTGAGGATGATGCAAAAAAAAAAAAAAAAAAAAACAGAAGAATCGATGATGAAACGCACCGATGAAGCAATAAAAAAATCAAAGAATCTGAGGATGATGCAAAAAAAAAAAAAAAAAAAAACAGAAGAATCGATGATGAAACGCACCGATGAAGCAATAAAAAAATCAAAGAATCTGAGGATGATGCAAAAAAAAAAAAAAAAAAAAACAGAAGAATCGATGATGAAACGCACCGATGAAGCAATAAAAAAATCAAAGAATCTGAGGATGATGCAAAAAAAAAAAAAAAAAAAAACAGAAGAATCGATGATGAAACGCACCGATGAAGCAATAAAAAAATCAAAGAATCTGAGGATGATGCAAAAAAAAAAAAAAAAAAACGTTTCTATACGCCAAAATCCAAAATCGCAATCCCACACCCCCCAAAATCGAACAACAACAAAGTGAATTCGAAGGATACAAACGAATAAGGGAGAAAAAAAAAAAAAGAAGAATGTAGATGATTGAGACCTCTTCCTCTTCACGTCCCGTCTCGTCTCGTCTCTTCTCTTTCGCTTATAAATAAAATCCCAACATCGCATCACCATTCTATAGCTCCCCATTTTCTTTTCCTTTTTTTTTTTCTTTTTTTTTTTTTTTTAATTTGATATTTCTGGAAACTGTAGTGTTTACTGTATAATACCAATATTTTGGCATTTAACGCATAATAATCGTTTTTTCCCCTAACGGCTGCTTAATTAATCAAAATTTGTTATTTTCGTCTCTTTATAAAGTGGGAACCGAAAGAAAAAAAAAAATCCAACTTATAATTAATTTTTCAGTCTCATGCGCACAGTCACAAAATCACGATCGATCTCAAGACTGAAACTTAATAAATTAAAAAAATTAGTTTACAATGCAAATTATATACTTGAAATCAAAATACTCGAATAAAGCTTTTAAAATACAAAAACTCCGATTAAATCAAAGAATAAAGGGTAGAGCGAGAAGCTGTACAAGTTAGGTATTTTATCCTCTTTAAGTGAGCCGGATAGTAAATTAGGCCCATTTTCCTAGCCATCTTCACGTGTTATCCGGTAAACACATTTCTCCAGCGGCCAGCCAATACTCTCTCTGATCATGTTACTGTCATTTTCACTTTCCTTTTTCTGTGTAACACATATTAGAAATTAAATAAACTTTAGCTTATAAACTCAAAAAAAGATGATAAATACTTAGGTTCACCCCTAGAGGTGAACCCCTCCATTCACCCTTTCTTCTCTCAGCCAATCATAATTTTCCATCTAATATTTCATTTAAAAAATAAATCAAAATTAAATTAAAAAGCAAACCAAATTAAGGAAACATATTCTGTATACTTTTAATTAAGGAAAGTTAAATATTGGCTTGGTTTAGATTTTAAAAATTAGAATAAAATTATATGTCGATTTGGATTTACAAACGAAATGGTTAGGGTTTAGATTTTACAATATATATGTCGGTTTGGGTTTGAGTTTAGATTTTACAATTAGAACGAAATTATATGTCGGTTTGGGTTCACAAATGAGATGGTTAGGGTTTAGATTTTAAAAGAAGAACGAAATTATATGTCGGTTTGGGTTCACAAATGAGATGGTTAGGGTTTAGATTTTATATATATCGGTTTGGGTTTATTAAAGAACAGTTTAAATTTTATAATAATGTATACAGATTTTATTTCCTTATTTTATAATGGGGTGAATGGAGAGGTTGGGGTGAATGGAGAGGTTGGGGTGAATGGAGAGGTTCACCCCTAGGGGTGAATGGAGAGGTTCACCCCTAGGGATGAACCCAAGTATTGTTCAAATAAGATAAATGTCTACTTTCTTCTTTAAAGGTGAAATCGATGGATTTTGTAAGGTTTCTTTAGTTTCTTGGTTGGAGAAAGGTAGTATCCTATCATTTCCCCTTAAAACTCTTTTTATCCTATTTTTCAGAAGTAAAGAACTAATTTTTACGTTAACATTGGTATCAAAGTGAAATAAGAAATCTGAAGGCTAATAAGGACATATTAGGAGATTCAACAACTAAAGAATTACAAAATATTGACTTCTATATTTACTCGCGTACGTATGTCTCTTTCTACAACTAACGTTTTGACCAAATGCGACGTTACAGCGTCAGTAGTGTTCAGTCAGTTTTACTCCTGCGTTTATAATATAAACAAATTATGTCTTCAAATCGTTAATGATGAAGATAAGTTACAGAAAGAACAAGTTAGTTTTGTTTCCGTTACCTCTAATTAGTCCACTGTGAGCAACTTCTCCGACTTGAGACCGAGACAGCGATCTGAGATTCATCAGAGACGCTGGAGTTAGAGGCAGAGGTGGTGGAGACGCTACTCTGTTTTGGTTCCTCTCCGGCAAGGGTTGTTGAACCATGGCTCTCTGGTTTCTAGAAGGTATAGAGAAGCTTCTCGCTACCACAAGTGGTGGAACCGGAAGTGGTGATGCTACAATGTTGGTTGACACACCTACATTGCTTCTTTCTTGATTCCAAGCCGCTAATGGCGCCGAATGACCAACCAGACCAGGAGATTTCGAGCGTCGTGGCGGTGCAAACTGACCTGGTGGTCTTGGAAGCTCATGGAGTTCGTTGATCCGAGGAGAAGAAGAAGGCGGAGGTGAAGCGGAAGGAGAGATCCTTGGAGAAGATGACTGAGCCTGAGCAGGAACTGGAACTGGAAGACGGGTCGAGGATGGTTTAAGCGGTCCAGAAAATGCGTGTTCTGAAGGACGGGGAAGACGGGAATAGAGGTTGTTTTCCACATCTTTATGAGCGGTTTTTATCGGTTCTAGCGGAGAAGAATGCCATAAGTTTGCACTGTGGCTTGTTTTGGTGACGGGTTTTGTGAAGATTGACGAGGACTTTGAATCGACTGGAGTTGGTAATATGTAAGCATTTGCAGATGGCGTCATCTGTCTCATCAATCTATCCGCTATATCAGATTTTTTTTCCGGAAACAAAGGTGCTGAATGGCTGCTCGTTCTGCGATCTCGGTTTGAAATTGGGTGCTGGTGCTCTTCTCTATTATCTGCATTTACCTGCAGCAGAGAGTATAACTTCAACACCGAATCACTCATGCAATTCTCATACAATTGAGAGTTAACAAATTTTTAAGGACATAAAAAATGTTAAATCTGATATAAGATTCAAGAAAATAACATACTGTTGCTGATCCTGCAGGTGAAGGGCGTTGAAATGAGAGATCTGTGTCATCCATCTATATGGAAATGGCAAAAAATGAGATTCTGTTATTTCATCGGTAAAGTTTCTCTTTCCCTGTTTCAGGTTCATTTTAAAATTCAAATTACCTTCATTGATCCATGTGGTGTAGATATAACTTCTACTCTCTGCTCACTTGTTATGTAGTCAAAACTTAGTTCTCCATCTCTGTTAACAAGTCGGTCATCATCATCATTATCCTCACTACATTCCATTTCGTTCCCATGATCAGAGAGCTCACAGTCGATGTGTTGTCTTTCCGCAGCAAATCTGACTTGATGTTCTACTGCCTCCAGCGATTTTAGACCAGCAAAGAACATATGCATCTGTAAGAAAGCACGGCAGAGACACTGATTGAGCAATTGAAGATCGGTTTCTGACAGAGAATAGTCATCTTATTCATATTGTACCTGAGCAGTGTGATGGCGGGCAGCTTGTGTGAGGAGACTGCGAGCTTGTCCTTCCTTTAGAGATTTCAATCGGAAAATGCACAAAGTCGCCTCATCTTGTAGCTCATCACGGGCAGTCTCTAACTGACGGCGAATAAGTCTTTCCCCTTTACTGCCTTTCAGTTGTACCTTGTCTTTCACATGCTCCGTAATCATGTGCTTAACGACGTCTCTGTAAGTAAGACTCAGAGGTTAAGGCAAGATTATATCAAACCAAAACCAAGAAAATAAAAAACTACATTGCAGAAAATAACTGACCTCTTTTCTTCACATTGTTGCTTCATATCCTGAGAGGGAGAGACAAGAAAAGATGAGAATATAAGTGGTCTTTACAAGGTTGAACCGATAAATTTTCTGGCTTTCATATAAACTCTTGACTTCAAAAGACTAAAGCTAGGGCATACCTCGACGGTTCTAAGGTCACTGAGAAGTGACTCTGATGGTCGTGTAATGGTCTTGAATATTTGAGAACGCTGAAGAAAGAGTGAAACAAGAACTTCCTCAGTTATGTTCATAATAATTATACATATTTGGTTCATGAAAAGTACAAGGTTGCAACATACAACTTACATAAGTGTCGACGAGTTTCTGAAGCTCAAACTGAACTTTACCTAACATTAGCAGAATTCCACCTGCAGAAGAAACAATGTTACACTGATGATGGAAACATGACAAACAAACTTATATGAAAGCCGAATCTACGAAAGCTTACCAGTTTCTTGATCATTATGAGGAGCAATTTGTGCCAAGCATGATCCCATTTCACCCAAGGATTCAGAAAACTCTGAAAATACCAAACGAAAGAAAATAGAAAAATGATCAAGTCTAACAATACACTGATGTTCATATGTGAATAGAATGAACACAAAATATAAAAGAACCCCTAAAAAATCAACAAAGGTTTCTCAGAGTTAACAAAAAAGTTACTTAATGGGAGATGTTGAAGACACTTGGAAATGAAGATTTAGCATGGTGACTATTTTATCGAAAACATCAATGAGGCTAGTAATTGTGTGAATGAAAGTTAATTCAATCCAATGGAGCTCGCAGGTATTGCAACTTGCAAGCGCCTAAAGGCCCTAAACTGAACCATTCGCATTACAGTTCTAAACTTACAATGTTAGAGAACATCAAGCATCCAAATTCATACAAGAAGCTAGAAAAGTGAAAGATTTATAAAAAAAATTGGAATGCTTAGTTTACCATATGCGCTATTAGCCATCGCAGCAGCTACCTCAAGTAATCTATCATAACCTTCTCGCATGTCCTGCATATCCTGAAAACAAAATAACTTAGACTATTAGCATCACCAAATCGCTAAAATTCATAACTTAATGACAAAAAAAATTCATGTTTTCCTCCAGTTCTAAATTCATGAAACAAGCAAACAAAGTAGCATCAGTTACAATATCAATTCTCTTACCATAACTAATATAAAATTCAATTCTCAATTCCTCCATAAGAAATATCTATAAAAGTAGAAACTAATGAACAAACTTTCTATAAATGTAAATCCTAAAAAAAAATCCAATTATGTTATTGAGTCACAAAAACTCGATCGAAGTACGAAGAACATCAAAACCCTACTTAAAAAAAATCCCGAGAACGAACATTTGTGAGAAACAGTGAATAAAATAACCTTAGCGGCACGAGCAAGACCTTCAATCTGAGCGGTGGGAAAAAGCTCTCCAACATCAATCGCATCGCTCTTAGGCAATGCGAATCTCCTTAACCTTCCAAACGAAGCTTTCATCATATCTATATCTCCCCCGATAAAACAAAAACCCTAATCACGAAGCGCTCGATGATTTCGCTAAAATTTGTGAGTTGTCTAAAGAGAGAGAGAGAGAGAAGAGAGACGAAGGGAGTGAGAGATTTTTGTCAAGTATCTTTAGGATGTGTTCAACGACATTGAAGAAGAAGAAATGGTAAAAGAAAGTTTGTTTTCCTGGTCAAAGAAGGAAAAACAGATCGGAAGAAAGAAACAAACAGAAAGACGGAGACGAGACCAAAAAGATTGGGAGAGAGAAAATAAAATAAAAAATGATACGCGTCGTGTTAACAAGATGAACGGTTCAGATAAGAGATTTAACACGTGGCCTAATCTTAGAAGAGATGCCGAGACTGGAGAAAAGTCAAAGTCAAAGATTTATGACAAAAGGCGGAAGAAGGAAGAAGAAGAAATAAAAAAAGAGTCAATGTTTGACCCAAAACAATGTTTTTAAGATGGTCAAAAATATTTTTGATTTTATTTTTGGATTCTAATTTTCAAATTGACTAATCATATCTCTTATATGAATATATCTTTCTACCTTCGCAAATTTTTGGGATAGATTACGACGATTTATCATGTAGTTTCTAAAATATGAGCGCAATTTTAGCAAGGTAGGCGGGTGATTACTATGAGCCATCAGCGAGCAAGTGATGTTAACGGAAACTGAAATGAGACAAACATAACATCTTTAAAAAAAAAACCAAACCAGAGAGACAATACATGCATGTACTTATTATGTATGCAGCTAGAGAGAGTAATAAAGATAAGTGTTGCATACATAAGTACAGGTTTTGACAAGAATGATACCAAGGGTAATAAAGATTTATGTATGCAACACTTATCTTTATTACCCTCTACCTGCATAAGTACAGGTTCTCATAAGTGTTAAAGAGAATCTAATACTCTTTTTGATGATGATACCAAGAGCTATTATTATTATTTTTGATGTGATTCTGTTTCTGCATTTTCATTCTGATTCCAAAACTTTTTTATCTCTTCATTTTTTCATAAAAATTGTTCCATATACCAAATCAAAAACAGAAAAAAAAAGCTTAAAAATACTTCATTTATTTTTTATGAGGACGTTTAATACTTCGTCTTTTTTCTTTTTTTAATAGTTCTGATTTTATGACAAAAACAAAATTCCCTTTTTATTTTTACTATTTCAATTTAAAAATAATTTTAAATGACTATAACAACATTTATTTTTTTGCGTATTAAATCACCCGTTTTAATTAATCGAAATATTTTTCTTCCAACCAAAAAAGATGAGGTATTAAACGTCCAAACAAAAATAATTTGTCTTCAAAAGATTGAATAAATTAAATATTATAAAAAGGCACCAAAGCTGCGCTCATGAACACTTGATAAAACGACCAAAGCACCATGTGATCGATGAAGAAGCCTTAAGGTGAAGCAGGAGGTGGAGGAAGAAGAACAGTTTCGTCTTTTTTTTCTTTAACAAGGTTCAATGTCTCTGCAGGCTTCTCTACACTTTCTTCTTTTTCTTTTTCTTCTTCTTCTTCGTCTTCCGATTGATCCGACTCGGATTCAGAGTCGGATTCGGATTCGTATGGGACTACAGGCAAACTTACAAACTCAGGTTTGGTATTCTTGCAATAGACGTGGCACAAAGTCCAATCAGTTTCAGTAACTGTCAATGGCAGACTAATTTCATCCAAGTACCAATTGTATTCTGGAGTTTCTTCTTCCTCAGGCAAACCGTTATTTTCGGATTCTTCTTTTTCGTTCTCAATGAAAGCAAATGAATGTCTGATACCGACTAATTTGTCATTCTTCTTTGGATCCAACACTTCCGTTTCTTCTCCAGTTGGTATCCAGAGATTATAAGACTTGGTAGGACTTTTAGATTTTTTCCGATAGAAGTACCAATGCTCATCTTCCTTTTCATACTCTGAAAGAAGAACAAAAACAAAACATAACAAAGATTAGCAAATTCACAAAAAAAAAAAACAAAGCTGCTGATTCAAGAAAACAAGGAATAAGACAACAAAACAGAACATATTTTTGATACAATTCAGAATAAAACAACCTCATTAAAACCCTTGCGGAGAGGAGGGAGGAAGCTAGTCTCACCAGGCAAGTCATGAGGATGTCTTGAGAAGATATCATGACAGTCTTCAGGTACTATACGAGCATTCATCTGTTGTCCGAAAGCTCTCTTGTACAAGAAATAAACTGCCATCTCCAAATCTGAAGGACGAAACCTCATCCCTATTGGCAGGTCGTTGTATGTTACAGGCCCCATTGCAATAATAAAGTAAAAAACGTTAAATAAAGTATCGACCGCCAGGGTTGTATGTTGATGAGATCTGCCGCAAAGCGTGTGAAATATCTGAGGGATGTTTTTTTTTGTTGTGTCGAGGAGTTTGGTAGGTTGAACCCGAAGCTGCCTATAAGATATGTTTGTTGCGAACTAGACTGTGATCATCTATATATACTGTCGGAACAAAGATAGCTTCTCCTATTCCTAATCAAACTAGGAAGAATGATTTTTCCTTTTTAAAAACAAAAAAAAAAAATTGAATAAGATAACACCACGCCACGCATGCATCGATCGTTAATGGTAACTATTAATAGAGTAATATTTACATAACACAATTTTTACTTTTTTTTTATTTACTTAAATCAGAATGGAATATTTACATAACACAATTTTTGAGTTTGTACATTTTATTATATTTAAAATAGTTAACAATCGAAAGCTCAAACTACTGTTATTTTATTTTTAATGTTCCTAAATATATTTTAAAACGTTTTTTATATATATTATTTTATTTTGTTTGATGTTTCCGTACTAAACAAAAAAATGAAGATAAACTTAAATTTTGTGTTCAGATAAATTTGAGTTTTTTTTTTCCGATTCAAATCAATGTTAGAATTAGTGATCAAATAAAAATTTGATTGTACTATCAATCAGTAGTTGGTATAAAACCTAATTACAATGAAAACTGAATTCAGATCTTGAGTGGTAAATATAATTGTAGTAGAACTGAAAACGTAGTAGAAAACGTTTAAATAGAGCATGCATGGAAACAAAATCAATACATTAAGATTGTGTTGAACGAAAGTTTATAATTTAGCGATCGTGAATCAGTTGTTAATTTTTTAGGTTAGGGTATGTATAAAAGAGACTTTCTGTTGTGGCTACTGGAATTGGATTCTTGAATTTGATACTTGAAGAGAAACGAATGTCTTTTTGTTTTCTTCATTGTTAAGGCAGAGGAGTGAGAGCATGAGTTGTAGTTTGAATATTGGAACTTCAAGCATCCTGTAAAGGTTGGAACAAAACAATTATTACTTCAAATTCTTATTGGGGATAGTTTTAAGAATAATCTTGACTTGTTTAGAAGAACACTGCATATGTAAATCAAAGTAAACTAAAAACACTGATCGACCTATATAATTATACTTCAAAGCTGATGTATCAAATATATTATTTTCTAAAATTTCTGAATAATAAATAATAGTTGATTTTCTTTTGTAAAAATTAACACTTGTGAAAGAAAGAAAATTACATAAAATTATTTACAGTTCCAACTATTGGGCAATACACCCAGGATAATAATTAAAAAAAAAAATTATTAAGGAAAACAAACCCTAAAAAGAAACTTGGGGAAAAAGAAAAAGCAGAGAATGAAGATCATCAATTTTGTATCAATTGAGAGAGAAGCTTGAGAAGAAAAGCAATCTCCTTCTGTGAAAACTCAGGTCTTGTAATGACACCATCATTATCCTTGGAAGGTGATGGCAATGGTGATGACGATGATGGTGGTGGTCTTATCATCATGAGTCTCGTGGACTCGATAATCTCCTCAACAAAATCTACAATCACTCCATCAATCCCCATCACATATTGCATGTACACAGCCTCTCCCACATTGCTGCAACACAATATATAAAATCTAATCAATGATCGGATCCAACAGCATTTAGACATTAGTCATAGATTGATTGGTTGTACATAAGAAAAGTGAAGGAAGCTTTACTTGAGTTTGCCATATGTGAGGAGAGAGAGGTTAGATTCTTTGATCTTGGCAATGGCTGCTGGGTTTCTGAACACTCCTTTTACCTCTGAAACAATGCCTTGAAGACCTCCTTCCAAGCAAACTTTAATGGCTTCTTCGAGTGTGTTTCTTCTCTCGTCATTATGAATCTCATTCCCCGCATCAGTCAGAAAGAAAACCTGGTTTCAATTCAGAAAACATTGTTAAATTAGGACACTCTACATTCATTAATAATGGCTAAGATCTTAAGTTAAATTATTGGCATTTATCAGAGGAAAGAACGAGAATGGAACATACAGGGTAAGAGCTCTGCAGTTCCTTAACAAGTTTTGCTGCATCTGGTTGGAAACTTGAGAAGATCACTGGTCTGTCTTTAGCATAATCAGAGACCACCTATAGTTTGTGCACAGAATTGAATAAGAAAACAGAAGAAGTTCAAGAGCATTACAATACCAAAGATAAGCAGCTTCTCTGTAATTCTAAGGTCTAACACAAAAAGTCGCTAAGTAAGGCTTATGATGTCTTAAAATAATAAGTTAACAAGTCTTAATCTATCCAAATCCACCTTCGACTAGCATGCATTGTAGAGACCTTTCTCATTCAATTTCCATTAAGAGCGGAATTTGATGTCACACATTATCAGAAATTGAGCATTTTTTTAACAATTGGTTCTATTGGAACCTATGAGAATTAGGAGGAATAAGGGAGCTAGTATTGGGGCATACCTGCAGAACTGCTCTCAAGACATGGACAAGAAACTCTCGTTCATAGACGATATGATCATCGAATTTCAACTCAATATTGAACCCCAGAGTTTGTTCAACTTGTTCGAAAGCATCTTGCAACGTGCAAAGGGAATCATCCAAGTCAACGTCCCATTTCAAAACCTTTCCCTCTTTGGATTTCCTCATAAGGGTCTTCCCAATTCTCTCAGTTTCCTTCTGAGGTCCATAAAGAAGAAACTCAGACAGACTCAGATCCGTCACTCTACACTCATTAACAATACCCTGAACCAAATAAAAAAAAAACACCAGATCCATCAAGCCCACAAAGATCCAGAGAAACAAAAAATACAAAGATCTAAGAAGAAGATGAAGACTCACGTTTTCTTCAGAGTAGATGAAGTCATCATGGAAAATGACAGGACAATCATCTTTTGTCACCTGCAAAAGAAAAACCACACAAAGCTTTTGTCGTTTTTCACTTTTCTTCTATTGGCCATCTCTCGTTTCTCTTCAAATCTTCTTGTTCTTATTTTATTTTTTTCATATCAATTTTCTAAGAAACTATAAATAGCATCTTCTTCCAACAAACCCCACCCAAAGAAAGAAAAAAAATCGAAATCAGCATCTTCTTCCATTAAAAAACATAAACCCCAATGGAAACCCCCTCTGACCTCATGACCTCAACATCAAATCAAAGATTCGGAGAACCAACCTGAACATCGAACTCAATGAAATCGATAGGATACTTGGCGGCGGAATTGAATGACAGAATTGAGTTTTCTTTAACACCTCTCGTCCTCCGATCAGAGGATTGCAACACATTCATACCGATTCCTCTATGTCCGATCACCGAGAAACCCGGTAACCTAAACGAGTTCGGTTTGCTCAATTCTAAACCTGTTGTAATCAAAAACAAGAACTTGAGTAAAAAGAAAGAAAAAAAATAACAGCAACGACGACGACATAGCTCAAGAACAGAGAGATAAATCATACCTTCGGATAGTCCGTAAACGGACTCCGGGAGGCTAGGGACGTCGGAGACGAGCACAGTTCTAAGAGCCATTCTCACGAGCAAAGAGAAAGAGAGAGGGTAGATTAGGAATTTCGAAAAATGTTTGTGTGAGGATTTGGGTTTTTTTTTGCAGAGTATTTATAGTAATTAAGAAAAATGGGATAGGAGGAAAAAAGGAGCTGGATCTGCGTTTTCGAATATTCGATTCCACGTCAGCAATGTGCTTTTCTTGATGGTTTCCTTCCCGCCTTTTGTGGGATCTGGTACGACGCAAAAGAGTACGGTTCTCATCTTTTTACACGTGTCAATGACTCATTGGGGATAAGTTTTTCTTTTTGCACGGCTTAGTCACTCTCTCTCTCCCGTTTTAATTATGAATTTTTTGGTTTTCTTTTTTTTTTCCAAACATAGTGAAAATATATTCTTGGATTTATTTAAAAAGATTCCTGCATAAATAGACAAACAATTCCAAAATTCAGACCGGAAAACAGAAAATAGGGAAAAAAAAATTAACCTAAATTATTCTGGAAAGGAAACTTGTGTGAAAAGAATTATAAAATGTAATAGTTTGTTCTAGAAATAATTTAAAAAGTGCGTTTGACGTAAATTAAAAATGCAGTTACAATCTGAACACGTAATTTCCATTCAAATCCATATATGTTCTTACACGTTTTATCAATGTTTTGAACTTTAAAGTAATGTGATTACAAGATGAGTTGGTCAAATTTTTAAGCAATTAGACCAGTAGGCAGGCTGCCTAAGGCAGCAGCAGTAGTTTTTTTACTTAAAAATAAGACTACTGAGTGGAACCACGAAATTCTGACGTGTAAAAATAATTTATTTCTTTGATTCACCAATATTTTATTGACCGTGATTTTCAAGTAAAACAAGATTTAAACAACATATTTGATTATGGTAAATAATAAGGATACACTTAAAGGTGCTTTCCAACAATAGAAAGTTATTAAATTTCGAGTTTAAAAAACAAAATTTTAGTATCTTACTCTTAATATACAAGATCTGTTAAGCTTGATTTGCAAGTTAAGAAGAATACGGTAATACTAAATTGATAGTAACCATTTTTGGAAATCAAATAAAATAAGGATTGCATTTATTTCTTTTGTTTAGTCCACTAAAAATCTGACATGTAATAATGGAAGATATATCTGTCAGGATAATGAGAAAGTGGATTTATGGTAGCTTCGTGGGTCATAGTCTCATAGATCAGATCCAACTACATGTGAGCTTTCTGCTACTTGGATCCACGTCATAAAATTTTGTCAAAACGTATAAGCTGTTTCCAAACCTGGAAAATAGTATTTATTAATGAAAACCTAAGCCGAACAAGTGGCCGGTTGAGTTGTGTCCGGTAGGTAATACGGTTTGTTAGGTACCACTTTAGATTGGTGTTTCGGTTTGTTACCGGCCCACGAGAAAGTTAGAATGGCCACACAAATTAGTGTATCGGCCCAAATGATTGAGACGCAAGTCTCGTGGTTTGTATCAGAAAAAGATTGAGGCGCAAGACACAGAGAGACAACAAACCAAGTTGCAAACTGGAATAATGAGAAAGCTAATTCGCCACCCAACACTAGTGAAGGAATCGTCCATTTCAGATTCTGGATTACCAAACTTTGTGCCATGTTTCTCACATTGTTCAACACCTACCTTGTTGAAAACCAAATCTGGTGAAACAGTTGTTCCTCAATGAAACCTTCTTTACACTTTGTAAATGCATCTTTGCTACGCTTGTAGCAACGCAGTGGAGATGGTCTTGTTTGCGGATGTAACAAGTGCCGGTCCTGACCTAAAGCTCATGAAGCAAGGGCTTTAGGCGCCAAATATTATAAATATTTTAGGGGCATCAGATTCCATGTGTCCCTTTGGTGTAGTGGCTTCTTTTGTTTGATTTTCAGTCACTTGTACTGGGTTCAAACCAGCCCCACGTTAAATACAAGTATACAACTATATATATACGTAAAACGATCTTTTTCCCTATTTTTTCTAATCCAAAATATTCTTTTTATCTACATTTCCTTATATCAATTATACTAATGAACTAGTGAATACAAAAATCCCCGTCCTTCCTCTTCTTCTTCCAATATGTTTTCTTTTTCTTCTACAATTAATCCTATACTTTTTCTCTGTTTTCTTATGTTTTTTTCTTCCTTCTTAAAAAAGAAACAAAAACTTTGTAAGCGAAACGTCAGTCAAACTTAGCATATGGTGGATTCTCAGATTCTCAGACACTTCATACTTGAAATATTCTAATTTGCTACAATTTAAAACTTGAATGTAATTCAAAGATCAAAGTGATTGTACTAAATTTTTTATATAATCTTCGTAGATTGCTCATGATGTGTTGTTTTGTAGATTGCTTGTGTTTTTGGTGTATAAATTTATACTGAAATTTTATTTTTTTAAGTTTAGAAAAAAATTAGTTGGGATTTAAAAATATTAATTGGGATTAAGGGCATCATTTTTCGGTTCTGCTTTAGGCTTCATAGACCTTCGGGCCAGCACTGCAGATGTTGATGACATCTATTGAATGATGTGGTTCCATATAAGTATGACGATTTACCGTCCCAAATTTTAATGTGATTCTATACTTTCTCCGTTTCAAAATATAGGATGTTTTGGAGAAGTTTATTGTTTCATAATATAGGATGCTTTCAAATTTCAATGCAACTTTTAAATTAGTTTAATATTTTATATTATGCAGTATTGTTTCTGATTGGTTGAATTTGTAAAAAGTAAAGACTTCTTAATCTGCGTGTTTTGCTTAAAACATCCTATATTTTGAAACGGAAGGAGTATATTTTATCGTCGAGAAGAACAATCTATCAAAGTTAACACTTTTTTTTTTTTAATTTGGCTCAATGATAACTTAACATTTATTGAAAACACAATTTCACTTTATCTATTTTACAAGGTCAAGTTATAGAATAGGAATAAATGTTAAGTATTACTATAGTATAGAATAACATGCATAAAACTTATGGCTATGAAATAACATGCATTATATGAAAATATGATAACTTTGATATTATATGGAAGTTGTTTTAAAAAAGAAAATGCATTTATAGGAATTTGAATTTTGGAAAATGGTCGTAACATTATATTATTATTAAAAAAATTAAAACATGCATTATATTGTTCGATCTTGACAACGTCTATTATAGTTGGGGAGAATGACACAATTTGTGTCACACAAATCACAAATGTCTTTTTTTTGTTTTTTTATGTCAAAGAAAGCACAAATCACTAATGCCATTTTCAGAAACCATAATGTTTTATATGGTCCAAAATCTTAACTTTTTTTTTATTTTCACACAAAAATGTAACTTGGGGATGTGTATGGAAAGGGGGAATTTATAATTTTCGAAATATTAATTAATTATTAGAACCGACGGTATAGAGAGCAAAACCATTAATGAAGAAGAGTGGGAAGCAGAGCAGAACAGAGCATTCGGCGCATTAATGGAGGAGGACAAAAACCCATTTATTGTTTTCTTTCTCACCTGCAAAACAACTCACATTTCTCTTCCTCTTCTTCTTCTTCCCCAATTTAATGCTCTCTCTCTCTCTCTCTCTCTCTCTCTCTCTCTTTATGTTTTCGTTCTCTGTGCAATTCGCAAGCATTCAAATTTCATGTCGGACCAGAAAAAATAAAAAAAAACAAGAACACAATCAAGAAACGGAAACGTATTCTGGTCTATTATACAACTGACAACACTTAACAAGGAACGATATTATTTGAGATTAGTCGTTTAAACCACAAAATTAGCTAACTAATCATGGGTTTGATCTAAAACTCACGATTCTAAGCCAAGTTTGATCCTTTCACAACTTGAACTCTTCTTCTTCTCTTGGCCTCCCAGTCCCGACGTACTTGTAACAGAACAAGGGTTTATGGATGTGGTGGATTCATTGACTGACGACGGTAACGATGATGGGTTCGGTTTAAGGTTTGGTTTTGATGGTGGAGCAGCGAAAACAGGGATCACTGATCTCATATGAACTGCTGGAGCTGGTCTATTAGAGTTTAGGCTACAACCTCCGAAGAAGTTGTATCTGCCCTTGTCAGAAAAGGGTGATTGCTTGCTGAAGCTGTTTGATGATTCATTGAGTTTGGCCTTATGATCAGCCATTGGTAAAGGAAACGTCTCTGTCTCTGGCTTAGCTTCTTGGAGATTTGTTCTAAATGGGAGAATTTTGGAAAATTTAGGCTGTGGTGGTGGGGGAACTAGAGAGATGAAACTTGGTTTCTTGTGTTGATTCTGTGTTGTTAATGATGATGAAGATTGATTGGTCAATAGATTGATCCATCTCAATCTCTCAGTCAGCAAATCCTTGTTTGTTGTATCTTGATGACTTGTTCTTCTTCTCCATTGGTTTGTTGTCTCTCTTCTTCTTACTTCTTTGGGTTTGAATCTTGAGAGTACTCTTGCTACTGCTTCTTGTTCCTTCTCTTCATCTTGAGATTCCAAGCTTGACACTACACGTACATCAGAATAAAGGATATGGATGATCAATTAGAGAAGTGAGATGCTTTTTGGGGTTTATGAAACAACTTGGAAGAGAGTTTTATGTACTTTTCTTCAAAGAGGACCAAGCTGCAATTGCTGCGTTTTTCTCAGCTTGTTTCTTTGTCTTTGCTGATTCTCCTGTAAACCTCATCCCAGCAAGTTCCACAGTGCAAGAGAAACCTGGGAAGTGACAAGATCCTGATCTCACACTTGTGTACATAGGCAGATCAAGACCAGCTCTATGTGCTGTCTCTTGAAGCAGGTTCTTGTAAATCCCTGTCTCATCCTTCAATATAGAGAGTGTGACATGAAGATATAGAGAGTGCATGATGATCACAACCGAGAAGAAAAAGACAGAGAGAACTTACAAGAATCTTAGCAGTTAAGGATCTCGAAGGGACTCTTGAAGAAAGGACGTTAAGAGAAACTTCAGCTGCTGCATGCTCAGCTTGTCTGAGAGTAGAGCAGTAAGTGGGACTCTCAAATATCTCACCATTGAAGTTCACAGAAGCTTTGAATCTTGGAGCATGATCTGGTCCTTCTCTTATGCAAGTATATGATGGTAAGTTGAAACAGCTTCTCTGTGCAAGCTCTTGAAGCTGATTCTTATACATTTTATTCTTGCTGTAAATTACACCAAAATCAAACCCAGAGTCAACACCACAAATCTCTTTTGGTATGTCTAAGAGAAGACAAAGAAAGAAACCTAGCTACCTGTTGAAGTTTGGCTATTTAGTGTTTGAAAGTAAGATTTAATGAGAGAGAGATAAAAAAAAAAAAAAGAGTTTTTGCAGAGGTTTTTGAACTCTTCACTCACATGGTAAGGTACTAAGGTTCTAAATAAAGAGGAGTAGAGGATGCTAAAACAGTAATAGTGACATTTCAACTGAAATATGGTTCGTCTTTTTATATAATTTATAACATGTGCATACAAATCACACTTATGAGCACTCCTATTGACTCTCTTTATTATCTCTGTCGTCTATGGTGTTTTGACTGGTCAGTTACCTTCACTCTCAGTTAAAAACAGTTATTTTTTCTTCATAAATGTTTGTGAAAAATGATTTTTAGTCTGGTACAGTAAGGCTATTCATATTTGGTTTGACCAGTTTGTTGATTCTGTTCATTGTCTTTGTCTTTGTTCAATGTCAAATATACCTATGTATTGCTAATCTTTAAATTTGTTAAACCAAAAATGTTGGCTTGTAATGTTCAATCTCTAACCTTTCTCTTAAACAAGCCAAAATTTTTTGGTTAAAGAGATTTAAAGATCTTATTACAATGGTCTTTCTTCTCCTTAGAACTTAGAAGAAGAAAGAAGACTTTATGATTCTTTTGCATTTATTGCAGAGCCGTGCTTCGATGAACACTAACTAGTATAATAAGAGTTGTCTGGTCTTATGGTCCACTTGTCTGAAAGTTCAGTTTCAGCAATTTTATCATATGCAAAGTACAGTATGAAAATCGTCTGTATTCATTTTGTTTTCTCATTGTGAAAGTCTGAAAGATAAGTACTGTTAAAAGTCATAGATTACACTAACACACAATGGTTCAAGATTTAACTGTCTGAAACAATACTACTAAAACAACTACAACACACACACAATACATCAATGAATAAAACATTTGAAAACACCTTTCAGTTTTTCTCTTATCCTGTTTCTAAGTTCTTCTTGCTGATAAGGCCATAACTTCTGGTGACATTTCCCAGTTTGAGCTCCTCGGGTGATTGTTTGGCCTATCGACTTGTTCACCACTATCCACTATGGTCCTCATGTCTGGTGATAACTCGTTTAACTCGTTGTCGTTAACATGAAAACGTTCATTGTTATCATCATTTTTGCCACCACCATGTTCAGCCATGGCCCAAACACCCTTCCTACCTATCTCAATATCATCATTGGCTTTGCCCATGTTTGGACTCATAAAACCGCCAACAACTGACCTCGACGGCATTGGATTTTCCCTCGGCACCAATGCCCTGAAGTTGTTCTTTGAAGGAGGTATTAAAGAAAAAAAGATTTCTTTAAAGTTATCAACAACTCCTTTGTTATGTGGGTTGCTACGCCGATCATAACTGTATCTGAAATTCTCATATGTAGTCTACAGAATAAAGGAAGCTCAAATGATTAAACACGCATAGCGAATGAGATAGGTAGGTTTTTCAGAAAGAGGCAAAGGATTAAGAGGGTACCTGATTTGTGCTGATGAGATAGAGATGGAAACATGTTAAGCCTCCAACGAAGAACGTACATATGGATGTGTAGATTATCAGAGCAATGGAAGCTGGAGTTTTGAGCATTGCTTTCAAAATGCTTATATCTTCAGATTTTTTTATCTTCCGTATATAGACACAACAAAAGGCGAACACATATACACAGAGAAGAGTCGTGGAGAAGACAAACATGAAGAAGAATCGATAGTTCCTCTGCAAATTCCAAAAGGAGCATGATATGAATTATATAGACTAATGTCAGAACATAATAAGACATGAAAACGAAAAGACCGAGAAACTTACTTGAGCAATACATTGACCAACCCAAGGACAGTGATGGTCAAACCTTTCTACACAGTTGTTGCAAATAGAACAATGTGAGCAGCGAGGTGGTCTGTAGAGCATGCAAGTATCACAGTATTTGACCTTAAATACTTTCCCATTAACTTCTACTTCCTTTACACGAGGTAATCTTGGAGTTTGGCTTGTCCCGGATCCTGTGTTTCCATCAAGAACTTCTGGCTCAGGAGGATGAGAATTTCTTGGGATAATCCCTGGATCCCTTCCGGATGTAAGCATCAGAAGAATTATGTCCTGAGGAGGGAAGCATTAGTTGTTATGAATGGAGCCAGTCACAGAAAACGTTTCACAATGCAAAGTTGAACTTATGATAACTCACATAGATGGTGAAGACAACAGCAACAAAGACTATTGATACTCCCCAACTATCAGAGAAGTCCTCCATTAGTTTGCTAGCGACGAAGATGCAGAAAATAATAACAGGGACCACAATGAGACTTATGGTCAAACCAAGTGACCTCACGTCTGGTCCGAAGATAAACCTTCCTTGAAGACAAAATATCTGCAGACATGGAATAAAAATAAAAGAGTATTTGTTACAACACTTGAGTAGAGGGCTATGAGCAATAATAACCTTCAAAATGTTTCAGTCCACCTTACTCCTAGACCGTTTGTATGAACAACCTCATTATCAGCTATATAACCATTTGTAAATGGAATTAATCAGATAAATTTAGCAAGCAAAATCAGATAGTACCCCTAAGTTCTTGGTTAAAGCTAAAGATTTCATTTTTTCAAAGTAACGACCTAAAACAGAGAGCTCCTTGACTTTATACCAACAATGACATCAAAAGCTTGGATTGTTAACAGACGGAAACACAAGTCCCAATTTTTGAGCTATACCAGATTGGAACAGACTAATCAGAGCCCATGAACTGAGAAAATCTCAACACAATAGAAGGAACAACAAACATAAATTATCTCAAGCATAACACACAGAAGTTGAAAAATTCCAAAACCTAAAGCTTTCACATAAAAAAAAAAAAAAAGAAGAAGTAAAAAACTCACATTGCTTCCTTTCCATGTTTGGTAAACCCGTAAATCAGAGTCGGATCCCATACCGGATCTTTGAGGAGGCGTCACTACGTACATCTCTCTCTCTCTCTCTCTTCTCACTCTCAGTTTCTCTATCGCTTTCTCTTGATTTCTTCAAATGTAAGCAAAGGGGAAAACACTAAAAACGAAGAAAAAACGAAAGAACAAGAGATTAAAAAAAAAGCTTTTAGTCTCCGTTGAAGAGATTCTTAGGCTTCCGGCAAGTCTCCGACATGAAAATGAGTAGTCAGAGACCTTAGATTTGCTCTTGGCTTCTTCTTCTTCCTTCCTCCCCTTTTCTTCTTTTTTTTTTTTTTTGCTTCTCTTTTTTCTCACACTGTGCGATAAATCAATATTTTAAAAATCGAGCTTATAGGCGTATAGCTAATGTCAGTCTGTCACCGTCGTTTTAGTTCAGCTTAACACTTTTTTTTATAAGCCAAAAAAGCGAAGAACGAAATTAGCTGACGTGGCATTTTTCTATTGGTCTGTTTCCTACCTTGACTAGTCGACCTTGTCATTCATAAAAGAGATTCGATAACGGAAATTAAATTTAAACATTTGTTTTACAGCGAATTTAACATCTAAACAATTTTGATAGTTTACCAATTATTTAAACATGTATGTTGGTGTTGGAGATTATTATGTTAAACTTAATACAATTTGTTAAAGGTAAACTTTCTTTTTTTTGCTCAAAAAAAAGAAAGTTGATGATAGAAAATTAGAAATGATTGACAAATGGTATCAATCGAGTTGGAGTCACCTTGAAGCATTACAAGAATTAAAGAGAAAAAAACAAATCCTATAAGAAGAACAGCTATACGCTTAATGGGCCTTCTGTAACCTCAAGCCCATGTAGATTTTAAACCTGAAAATCTTATGCAGCTGTTGTATAATGTGAAGAACAAAAAAAAGTCTATACAGTGAGTATAATGTAAGCTTATCTTGTATGGTTAAACCTGAAATTCTCTACCAGTGCTCAGCCAAAACCGAGACTTTAACCGGGAAAATATCGTAGTTTGGCTTCATCTTGTATTGATGTTATCTAAAATCAGCCACATTTCCTCTGACCACTTTCTTGGTGGTGTTTATGATGATGAATTGATGATGGTTACACTTTAGTTTCAGTGGTCCATACATATATATATTCACACTAGTGGTTTACCTTCTCCCTTCTACTTTCTAGTTTTAGTAACTTTTTTAGGGGGGTTCATAGACAAAAACCCTTTAAATAGAGAGAGCATGAGAGAGCTCAATAAACGTAAAACCCAACCAACCACACTCTCAGTTTCTCTACTTTTCCTTTAATTGGTCTCATCTCTTTGTGCCTCTGCTTTGCTCATCTTTTTCTCCACAGAAGTCTTGAGTTTATTAAAAAATAAAAAAGACAACCTTGAAGCTTTGTTTAAATGGAGGAGTTACTGTTTGATCTTTGTTTGTTCTTTTGTCTTTAACCTCTTGGCCCATTCTCTTTGTCTGTTTCTTCCATCAACCACATAAATAAATAGTAAACCTCATCTGTAACCAAGTGTTTATCCAAAGACAAAAAAAAAAATGCTGAAGCTTGTGGACATGGGAAAGAAACTGATAATGTTTCTGTTACTTCTGCAACTTCTGTCCTTAAATTCTCTGTCTCTGAAACATTCATCAGCCGTACCAAATGCAACGATTACTGTAACTGGTCTTGTTTATTGCGACGTCTGCTCCAACAACAGTTTCTCAAAAAACAGCTACTTCATTCCTGGTAAAGATTCTATTCAGCATTTCTAAAATTTGTTAGGTTGAAGTTGAAACGTTTCTAACTAACAAAAAAAGAAACAGGTGTGGAAGTGAGAGTAATCTGCAGATTCAGTTCAGCTTCATGGATAACTAGAGAGATGATAACGTTCTCTGCAAATCGAACCACAAACGAGCTTGGACTCTACAAGCTAGACATAACATCTTTAGAAGGCGTTTCTTGCGCCGAAGATTCTCTAATGGCTTCTTGTCAGGCAAGTTTGATCGGTAGCTCCTCAGATTCTTGCAACGTTCCAGGCATTAACACTACAACGGATCAGGTCGTGTTTAAGTCCAAGAGCTCTAATCTCTGTGTCTATGGGTTTACGGCTTTGAATTACAGACCCTTACAAAAGAATCTTGACTTGTGTGGCAAGTAATAGAGAACAAACAAACTGGTAATAATCTTAGTCTTTGTTTGTTTCTACTCTAACTACGTCTTTAAGACTGGAACAGGGATCACTCTGTTCTGTCTTCTTGTCCTCTGTATCCTTTATCTTTAAGACTTTGTTTATTTTATTTATACATAAATTTTAGTTTTTTTTTTTAAAAATAAAATCTAACGCTCTTGAAATGAATCAAATAATAATATAAAAATACTATTACAATATAGTTGAAATAATAGAAATTTATGGTTGGAACTTGATGCAAGATACAGACAAGTTTAAGATGAAGATAATAATAATAATTCAGCAGAAATCAAAAAGAAAATAAGGAAGCAAGAAAAACAGAGTGAAACGAATAGGTTTTGACAATAATTGCCAGATATATGTTTTTTCTTGTTGTTGTTCATATTATATCTGTAAGAACTGTTCTTGAAACACATCCATAGCTGAAGCAGGAAGTCCAAGAAGCACATTAATGCTTCTCCTCTGTTCCCCATGAGACAAAAACAGAGTTACTTCTTTCTCAGGCAAAGCTACTGGACCGGACAAAACCGGTTCTCCCCAACCGAAGTCTGTGGTATGGAACCCCAATCTCGACCATGTAGTGATCAGAAGTGTCGAGGAAAGAGAAGGTCTTGCTCTGGTTACTTCGAAGTAATCAATGGCAGATCTCATGTATCCATCAGTGACCATCTTTATCGCTTCTCTGACTAACCCAACAGCGAAACTCAACGGTTTCTCGGTAAGCTCTCCAGCTTCACAGATGGAGTTTGTGAGAACAATACCATTCCCGAAGTATCCTTTTGGCAGTTGAGGCTCAAACTTGGCTCTACCATCAACGGCGAAGAGAAGCTTCGTTTTCTGATCACTCAACATCTTCAACGACTTAGTTCTTGCTCTCCACACGAAAGCAGATAAAGCCTCAAAACTTGTGCAGGAGTTACCAAGGAGAGACTCGCTGTTCTCTGTTGCTTGGATCTTAAGTTTCTTGATTTTCTCGGGGTCAAAGCAGAAGGATCTGTAGAGAGTTGGCTCTTTGGTGTAGAGAGAGTTGATGTTGGATTTATCTTCGATCTCTTCGAATTCTTGGTGAAGATTCTCGATCTTTGGAGGGTTTCGAGCATTGAGAATGGTTCGGTCTGAGAATGGAGGAGTTGTTAATGGCAAGCCTCTAGCGACTTGACCCCATGAGTTGACAAACTCCATAGCTCCAATACCATCGAACATACAGTGGTTCATACATAGTCCGAGAACAAATCCTCCACATTTGAATTTAGTCACCTGTTAACTCAAATCAATTTTAAACCCTAACAAATCAGATTTCACCTTCAAAAAAATGCAACCCTAAGAAAAAAGATTGCTTGAGGAGGAAGACAAGTAAGTATACCTGAGCGGTAACAGGAGGGATCTCAAGAATGTTCTTGGCGTCTACAACATCGTAAACAAGTTTCCCTAAAGTTTCGGGATCTGGTTTGGTTATGTCACCAATCTCATCCATTTTACAGTTTGCTTCTGCTTCCACAAACACAACTCCTTCTCCAGTACAGTCAACTGTGAGTTTACCTGAATTCACACCATAAAAGACATTAAATGATGTTATTGTCTAAGTTAAAACAAGATGAAGACCGAAACCGAAGTAATCATTAATCAATCATTTACCTTCAGGACTAATGGTGAGGCGTCCAGCAAGAGGGTAGTAATGATCAAGAACTTGACTCAGAGCTTTCTTAATTACTTGGACTGCTTCCTCGTTCCCTCTCTCCTCAGATTTGAAACAGTAGATTGTACGAACAATCACGGCAATGTTCTGATCAAGATTGGACAAGAAGTAAAGCCCATTTCGTGTCTCGGATTCGGGTTTGACCAAAGCTGGTTCCTTTTGATGAACCTCAAGATGAACGTTAGTTCCTTTCATGTTGTTTTCCATTGATGCAGAGAGTGTTACTTCTTTGTTGTTGTTGTTCTCGGCAACCTGAATATACAAAAGAAGCGTGAGGTTTATTTATTAAAAAGATTATTTAAGGCAAAATAAGAGAACATCAATTATGATAACCAATAAGTACACAAACCATCTTTGATCCAAATGGAGAAGACAGCAAAATGGGTTTGTGGTTGGGATTATAACTAGTGTTGAATGTTATGAAGTCGAGTTGGATTCTCATGTGATATATATGGGGAAACCAATGGACATTGTAGTGTGAGTGTGACCCCACAAGCTCATAAAATTCTCGTCCTCGTTTGGGTAAAAAACGTAAGAATGATGTGAAAGAGAATACTTGGACGGTCTAGATTGAAAGATGGATATTTTTGTTCATTGAAACAAAAAAAAAAAGTTATATTGACTAATCGTTTTTTTTCTTTATTTTTCTATGTATGAATTTAACGTATTTCATATAGTTAGGGTTAGGTGACTGAATAAATGACCTAACACAACAAACACTTGTGCATTTTTTTTTTTTTTGGTAGTTGAGAGTAGGCCTCCCAATTTTTGGATGATTTCTTAACTTCTTTCCTCTTTGTCATTTTATCTTACTCGTTACGATGTTTTCATGTTATGCTTTTTATTTGTTTTTCGCAAATTCAAATAGATGATATCATGCATATTCCCTTTATGTAAGAAAACTTCAATCACAACACAAAATTACTCACTTTTAACGAATATATATATTATGATATTGGTAATGAAGCTACTTTTTAATCATTTCCAAATTCAATATATTAGTTTATGACAAAGAACGGCTCTTAAGTACATAGTATTTTGTATACTTTGAGGAATGCGATCTTGATTTGCCTACTCAGAGAAAAACTATAATTGTTGAATGATAGAAAACCCAACTATCCAAGCCATGAGCTACTATTAGACATATTATCTTGTTTTTTAAAAAGTAGTATGCCATTGTTTACATCTAGAAGAATGTCACAGAAAACAAGCATGTTTTTTTCCCACATGTAATATCTAAGAATTATTTTGACGACTTTTCGTTTTTGGGTTAAAAAGAGAGAAGATTAAAATAGATTCTTCCATTTTAATATAGAGATAAGTAGTTCAATTTATGTACGTAGGTTTCTTCTAGGCAAAGAGAAGGTTTAGGTTACCGAATCAAAACGAGAAGGAGGGACCAAGAGAATCACGTATATATATTAATTGAAGTCAACCTTTTTGTATACTTGACCCATTTTATGTGACATTTATTTTATTTGTTGCTTTTCTTTGGACCAAATTTTACTTCATATCCACTATGTAAAACGGCTTCTTCATCCACATATTACATATAGAACCGGAAAGATTGAAATAGACATGCAAAGGCATAAAATTTAATTAGAGTTAGATAATTAGAGATCTAAATAAGCATCAAATGTAAGTTTGGAGGCAATTGCATTTGGGTTTTCGTTGCTTTGAGGCCCATCTCATTGTTTATGTCGACACAATACAAAAGTAAACATCATACTGTTTCACTGTTCTCATGGAACGGCGCGCGTTGTTTTTCACTTAAAAAACGTTGCGTAGTCCAAACTCCATCAAGCACTAGCCATCATCAGAGACCAAAAGAGATCAACTTTGCAGAGACTTAAACCAACTTAGCTGTGAAACAAGATTGTTCTTAAACCAAACAAAAAACTTTCCTTTGTAAAACAAGACTCAAATCATCATGAGTGCTTAATCCAATGTTGTTTAAATTGCAGAACATACTTGGTAACTTTATAGCGTAATTAGTATATCAAAGCCATTGATTAGAGAGATGTTAGGCAAATTAGCACATTGAGATTTCAGTAAAAGCACAGTTTAGTAGTCTCACTATATATTATATACGCAAATCCAACATCTAAGTAAAAGCCATTAAGGTTTGAGATTTCAGCAAAAGCATTATATCACATTCTCACTAGTCACTAAATGTATATATGCAATGCAAATCTAAGTAACAAGCCATTAAAGGTTTGAGCTTTAAGAACCATTTTTCTCTGCTCTCTGTTGCTGATCTTCATGAAGATGAACCCTAGACTATTCTTGACCCATTTGCTGATAAACCCCCAAGGCCCCAACATTCCCACTGTCTTGAGACAACGCTAATTCAAGTCCAGGCCTTTGATTGTTTCCTAAACCCATCTCTGAAACACCTTTGAAACCAAACTCGATACCGCAGTTCAAATCAAACACCCTTTCAGTGGTGTTTTGCCCTGTTTCATTCATCCACCACAACAACCCATTTGCCGCCATTTGAGACCTTGGAGTTGGAGCTCCTCCTTGTGTGTTATGACCCACCATCAGATCCGCCGTGAGAAGAGGACGAGGTTGAGAAACAACAACAGAATCAGTGGTGGCTCCAATGGGTTTGATTCCATTTCCAGTAGCAGAGATTATAGATGGCTCAGCTTGTTGAAGCAACCATTCAATAGTCTCGCCGTCCGATTTGAGACCTAACTCTTTAGTCAACTGATAAATCCTGGCTGCACATAGTAGAGGTAACCTAACTCTTCGACCTCTTCCTTCAACTTTAAGGTGTCGATCTTTGTTTGGTTTCTTCTTCTTCTTCTCCTGCTCAATAAGAAGCTGATTCCGTTCTTCCTCTTCCTTCTCCTTCGTCTTCGTCTTCAGTTCTTTGTCGCCGACCACAATGTCGAAACCTTTAACAACTGTTTGTTTCCTCTTCTTGTCGTTGTTCTGATGATGTGGTGATGCGTTTAAGAAATTTGGGTTCTTCTTGGGATCCATGACCAGGTCAAGGTGTGGGGGACTGGACTTTTCAGGTCGGTGAGTAAAAAATTACCAAACTTTTTCTCTCTCCCAGAGAATCAATCAATGGTGGTGGGGGCGTGTTGACCTATTGACCTAATAGTTTGTTTTTAAAAATTTCATATCAAATTTTATAAATTTAGAATAAAGGTAACAATTTTATATATTTCAAATTTATTATAGTTGTTTAGAAAACAATTTCGAAGTTCTATAATCACGAAATATTCTTAAAACGGATGAATCCAACGATTAAATTTGAGCTCACACTTCACTCTTTTTTAATTTACCATTTTTTTGTTATAAAAAAACATAAAATACAAAAATTGTTCGGGACTGTTTGATTTGTTTACAAAATTACTAGCCACTGACGTGAAGAATTTGAAATGGTGGATAAATTAACCACATTCTCACAATATAATATAAATACTTTTTCCGTTTTATATTATTTGTTATTCTAGACAATTTCACACATTTTAAAAAAATAATTAAATTTTCTATTTTATCCTCCATACACTATTTTATTTGATATAAGTAATTAATAAGCTACAAATTCGAAATAAAATAAAAACTTTGATCCATAAAATTGCATCGTAAATACAAAATAATAAATAATATGAAACAAAAAATTAACTCTAAAATTGAATGACAAGTAAAAATAAACGGAAGGAGTAGCATTTACCATTTATAGATTGCTAATTTGCTAATCTCTGCACCGTCTTACAAAACAAAAATAACCAAAAAATTTAAAGCTAATTATGAATAATATCTTGGAACAGAAAATTATTAGTAGAATAACATTTTTCCCTATGTTTTCTTGGAAAAAATTACTATAAATTTGATTATTATAAATAATACTAGACTAGGTGATACCCGTGCTGTAGCATGGGATTATATATTTTGTTAGTTATTTTTTTTTGTAATTTGTATTTTTGTAATATAGTTTTTTATTTTGATTTATTTTCTTTATTTATATAGTGTTTATTTGTATATTTGGGGTTATACAGTAAATTGGAAATCCTAATAGAGTAAGTAGTTTGTAAAATGTAGTTTTTCACGGAAACAGACACACCACAATAGTAGATAGTACGTAGTTTTGTAAGAGAATAGACACTCCGCAATATCGGATAGTAGTTTTGTAAGAGGATAGACACACTCTGCTTCCATGGCTTAATTTATAGTTTGATAAAAACACATGTTTTAACGGATTTAACTCAAAAAAATTTTATGTTTTAAATTTTTAAGAATTAAAATATTAATATTACTTAAATATTTTATAGACTTTAAATATATTATAATATTTTAAACTTTCGATGGAGTTCAAATATTTATAATAATTTAAACATTCTATAAAAATTTAAATATTTATAATATCTTAAACTTTTTTAAAAAACGTAAATATATTATAATATATTATAATATGTTTACTTTTTAAAAGTTTAAATATTTTCAAATATAGAACCAAATTAAACTATTAAATTTGGATACCTGATAAATCAAGCTTCCTGCTCATTTATACTCTAAACATTTTAGTCACATATTTATAGTGATTATGAACCATATTCTAAAATATTTAGTCGATGTGGGATATACAGTATACTTTTTCTGTAAATTAGTTTACAACTTTACATATATATAATTTCTACGTTTTTAATTCTTTCTATCTATATTACTCACAATTAATTACTATAGTTTTGTTAAGGAAATATTATAATATCGGAAATCAAGCAATTTAGTCAGATTTGGTAACTTGAATATTCGTTTTTAAAGATTTTAAATGAATCACTAAATATTCCTTTTAAAAGATTATCTGTTAAGATTCATCAATCTCGGTAATTAAGGAAATATCCGAATTTTTGGTAATTAAAATTTATGGTTTTCATTTAAATACCTTAAAGGAAAATGAAATCAGAGTGTTTGCCTATAACGAATAACTCTGTTTGGAATCTTAAATAACTAATCTTGAATGAAATAATATACTGGATCCGAAAAA
>NC_025696.1:27073224-27105601 GCF_000633955.1 Camelina sativa
ATCAATCTCGGTAATTAAGGAAATATCCGAATTTTTGGTAATTAAAATTTATGGTTTTCATTTAAATACCTTAAAGGAAAATGAAATCAGAGTGTTTGCCTATAACGAATAACTCTGTTTGGAATCTTAAATAACTAATCTTGAATGAAATAATATACTGGATCCGAAAAATATTATTCTGAAGTACAAACAGATCCGCGGGTTTTTTTTCCTTCTGTAGTCGGATATGTAAGGATCCGCGTCCCGACCCGGCAATTTTTTAAGTGATCAACCGAGGGTATTTTTCGTCATTTAAAGAAATCGAAACTATAGGTTAATTAGATTAAATTTGTGATTCTCTAATCATTTTTATTGAAAAACCTACCAAAACCAAGTCATGGTCAATTTTTACTCTAGAGAGTACTTCTGCTTTAATAGTATAGATACCGAGAAAAGTTGTGCAAAAGAGTTAAAGGAAGCCATGCACAGACTATTATACACATTTTACAATATATACATAGTCTTAATCCTTCTGTCATCTAGAAGATGTACGTCTTTTTTTAAGAGTGTTTGTAAGAGATAAAAATATGTTTTGCTCACTCAGATAACAAGAAAATTATGGATCTAGTGTTAACGTTTATGCATGTAGTTGATGTGAAGCTGCTTGAAAAAAGGCTTAGAGTAATATAAAAAAATTTCTACATAAACAAGAAGTAATATTTATCATGAAAGCCAAAGACTTATAAAACATATTACGAATAAATAACTTGAGACGCGCATAGATAATATTTGCAAACACAACATTGTACTAGCTAGCCTGACTGGTTTTGCCATCGTTTAACCTTGCCTTCAATGTGAACCTTGTTTTAAGGATTTTGTTTTTGTGGACATCTATACACTCTCAATTTCTGAAAGACTTCCATTTGGATTTCTTGGAGATCACTTGTAGAATGGCGTGATTTTGCTTCTTCATCACTTGAACCATTGTGGGTCTTATATTGGCTATTGAGCTCTATATTTATGCAGTTTTCTGCCAAATTCGCAACCGTTTTAATGCTCTTCATTGTTTCTTTGTTGTTTGTAACAATGCTTTCGTCTAGTTCCTCCGAGAACTTCCTATTTCTTAACTTCAGGTGTAACCACATCATCAAATTTGATACCTCTTCTCTGAAAGTTTTATCAACAAATTTTTCTCTCCCTGATCACTCCAAATGCATAAACGTCCACTTAGTGTTTATTTTTCAAATTACTATAAACACACAGATTCAACATGGATGTTTATACCTGCAACAAAGAGACTTCTTAGACTTTTTCTCTTTGAAGTTACACAATAATCAAAAAAAATTATTGATTAAAGGTAAGCAAAAACTATGAAAAATATAAGAAAAAACTGAGTAAAACATAAGTTAAATATATGACTAAATACAAAATTAAAGATCTAAAACTTGTGATATTAAAAAAAAAGTTAACGTTCAGTAATTACTAACCACACAATGTAGTTGCCGGCAAGAACAACATCAGCTCCAAACAACTGAACAAGTTAAAGACCTCAGTAATTTTCTCTAAACAGTTAATTTTTCTTAACTATTTTCACAATATCTGAAAAGATAGGCCAAAATCTTGTGCCTCAAACTTTGTACATCGATTTGGTTTTGAATTCATTTATCCTTCTCTCTCATCAATTGTTTTCAAGATTATTCGCTTGATAGCAATCATGTTTCCTTGGGGATGTTCTCCTTTATAAACAATGCTGGAACCTCCTTTTCCTAAGACGTTTTCATTGCTGAAATCGTTAGTGGGCTTTTTAAAGAATATCTCTATTGTATATGTATGACCACAGTCACTTCCATCAATAATATCCTGGCGAATCAAATGCTATCTCCTCTGTTTCCATAGGTTTCCTACACTTGTACATCCAAATTAATAAACCAATAATGGTTAGGATGAAAATTGTAGCTCCAACTACAATCCCTACAATCATGAAAACTGAAACACCTCCTCTCGACTTATGCTTGAGCAGAGAATTCCCTAGGTTGTACGGAACTCTCGAACTTTAGAACCGCTCCACTTAAGTTGGATACGTTGAGAATCCGTAGAAAGGGAAGTGCAGCCAAGGATGACCAAATTTCTCTTTCGAGATTGTTTCTTTGGAGATAAACCTCTTCTAAAATGGCTAGAAGTCCTACCGCAGGTGAGATTACGCCACCTAGAGCCAACCCAGAGAGCTTAAGAGATATGACTTGATGGTTATCAAAGTTTCATTTAACACCTTTCCTTCACTACAAGAAAAACTGTCTAAAGACACAATTTTTTTTGCAGATATGCTCCAAATCTTGTGGCTATATTGCCTATAGCAATGGAAAGACACAAAATATTTTTTGAAGCTAATTGAATTTTGTGGCTATTCATAGTTACATTGCCACTACGCAACCATAACAGAATTTGTAGCTAATAGCCACGAAATCACCACAAAACTGTTTGTGTCTATAATAACCACAGTTAACCACAAAAGAATTCCTAACCATTAGCCAAGACGTGTTACAAATTGGCGACAGATAAATTTATGGGTAAGTTAGCTATCTATGTTGTCTTCATCTAAGTTTCGACGAAGAGAAGTAGAAACCGACTCATTAGGATCATCATTTTGATATTAAAATGATCCAAGAGCATAGATATGCCCTTTGTTTGTTAATTGCCATCTGAGAAAAAAGTCAATCAAAACTTCGTTAGCAAAGAAGAAGCATCAATTAAAAATACAATATCGTAAACAATCTCAAAACAAAAACAAAAAATCTTATTATCTTTTTTACCTTTTTAACAAAAAAATAATATATAAATGCAACAATAATGTTAAAAAGTAGTTGGACATTGAAAAGTAAATAACATACGTCATATACAAGGCAAACAAATAGCACAATAATCAAAAGAAAAAAACTGATCAAAATTAAGCAAAAACTATGAAGATTATAAGAAAAAAAAGAGTAAAACATATGTTAAATATGACAAAATTAAAAATTAAAAGATTCAAAAAATTGTGATATTAAAACAAAACTAAATGTTTAGTAAGAACCTCATACCGAATTCAATGAACTTGATTATTTTAATATATAATGGAAATGTTATGTGGTAGTTATCTATTCAACTAAACTAATTTGCTAGAATGAAATTTTTTTTTTCCCACAAACTACAATAGTTACCAGTACCACTAAGCTATAAGCCTATAACTGTAACTGTAAATTTTCTAAAATAAAAGCCCCAGTTTAAAAGAAATGCCACTAGTTACCAGTGCCACTAAGCTATAAGCCTACACTAGTTACGTTTCATATTATTCTAAACGTAAAAACCGCATTTTAATGAATGATTTTTCAACTCGTATCGATTTACATTTTCTACGAGGTACCTAAATGACCATTTGAACAAAGTCACATGTTCTATCATCAGGTGATGTGATGTAGTCTTCATCCTCTTACGTGATTATCTCATGTTTGTTGTGGATCAGGTATTTTATGCCTTTTCTGGTTTTTCGTCCTGGCTTGCTCGACTCCACCAGCAAATCCGGTCGAGTGTAGCACTAATGGGAGAAATTGCACCATAGTCAATTCCTATGGTGCCTTCTCGGACCGTTCGACATGCATTGCTTCCATGACAGCATATCGAACGACAGAGAAAGATCTACTCGATGCCGTAGCTCAAGGAACACAAGCAAAGCAGAAGATGCGTGTATGACTCAATTCTCCAACAGCATGACGAAGCTTACTTGCACTGATGGTTATGACGGCCGGCTAATCAGCACAGAGTTTCTGAACCGTACACTAAGTGTGGACGTGGAGGCAATGACGTTTACGGTTCAGAGTGGGGTTTCATTGCGTCAACTCATAGAAGATGCTGCGAAGTTCGGACTCGCACTAAGAATGGCACCACATTGGTGGGGACTGACGGTTGGAGGGATGATGTCTCCTGGTGCCCACGGCAGCGGCAGTACTTGGCACGGCGATGGATCTGCTTTCCATGACTATATATGTCACGGAAATGCGAATGGTCACCCCTGCGGCACCACATCTAGGATATGCCAGAGTTAGACTTCTCAATGGTAGCAACTCCTATGAGTTAGACGCATCCAGAGTCTCTCTTGGCGTGTTTGGTGTCATCTCGGAGGTACACTATATTCAATATTAATACTTCTTTTCCAATTAATAAAGAGCAAGGAGATATTGGTTGTTAACCAAATATCCCATTTTCCAGGTGACTGTCCAAGTGGAAAAGATGTTCAAAAGATCCCTTACGTACATCAAAGAGAAGGACCGTGGTCTTACAGAAGCTATTGAAAAGCTCTGGGCTTGTTGTTTTCTAAAGAGGAAGATGGGGAGATGCCACCTAGAGCCAAGCCAAAGGTTAAGGGATATGACTTGATGGTTATCGAAGTTGCATATAAATACCTTTCCATTTGCAATAAGCAAATGAAGATATCGTAAACCATCTCAAAAAAAAAAAAAAAAAAATCTTATTAGTTATTAGTTATTATCTTTCTTTTTTTATACCTTTTTAACAAAAAGATATATATAAAAATGCAACAATAATGTTAAAAAAATAGTTGGACATCGAAAAGTAAATAACATAGTTCTTTTTTTCCAAGTACAAGTATTTTTTTTTTCCAAGTACAAGTATTATAAAACAGAAATTCAACATGGAGACTTCTTAGACTTTTTCTCCTTGAAATATTTTGCACAATAATCAAAACAAAAAAAAAAATTGATCAAAAATCAAAATTAAGCAAAAACTATGAAAATTATAAGAAAAAATGAGTAAAACATGTTAAATATGACAAAATAAAAAATTAAAAGATCCAAAAAATTGTGATATTAAAACAAAACTAAATGTTTAGTAAGTATTAACTACACAAAAAGAACATGTAGTTGCCGGCAAGAACAACATCAGCTTTAAATAAGTCAAAGACCTCAGAAATTTTTTCTAGAAAATTAATTTTTTCTCACCATTTCACAGTATCCTAGAAGATTGACTAAATTCTTGTGCCTCATACCAAATTCAATAAACTTGGGAGGCCCATGGAGAAACCGTGGTCAATCCATCTTCTTTGCTATCGAGGCAACCTCCCGATGACATTAGATTGTTATGGAAGCTAACAACTGGATAGCTATCAAAAGTTGAACTTGTAATTCCAAATTAAAATTTAAAAGTTCTACATGTCTTTATTAGGCTGTAATTCGCATAAAAGGAAAAAATTATCATATCAAATCATATGATGAAGAATATAGTGCACATTTTCTCCGAATCCATTAAGAAATTAAAATAAAATAAATGTATTTACCAAATTATCTTAAAATACTGATGAAAGACCCTCATCAAAAGTTAGTAGAAATGTATTACCCCTCAAGTCCTGGATCCATGTGACTTTGTTTTCTATATGAAATTCAAATGGTTTGTACTGGATCAGAGATTTTAACCCAGTAAATCATTTTGGTACCACGTATAAGTTGTAGTACAGATTCGACAAATTAATATCTAAATTTTTTTCCAAATTATTTTGAAAGAACTATTTTAAACAACAGAAATATGATAAAATGCCGTAAAAACAGAAATATATATGTGTATATATATATTGAATCTTTTACCTGGTAGTGGTAACTTCTGGGGAAAAAAAGACGCACTAACTGCATTTCACTTAGTCGAAAATAAATATAGTTAATACATAACAGTTCCATTATGTAAAATAAAAAATCAAAAATTTCGATATAATCTTATCATAAATTAGAAATTAAAAAATCTGAATATCTTCTTAACTTTTTGTCAAAGTAGTCGGATATCAAAAAGTAAATAACATACATGATATACAAAGTAAAAAGATACTTTTTTTTTTTTCTTGGAATACTATAAAACAAAGATTCAACATGGATGTATATACTTGCAGCAAAGAGATCTGTTTTTTCATTGTATACCAACTTAAATAATCAAAAGTAAGCAAAAACCAAAAAACACATAAGAAAAATATGAGCAAAACATAAGTTAAATATGAAAAAATTCAAAATTAAAGATCTAAAATTGAAATATTAAAACAAAAATAAGAGATTAGTAATTACCAACATACATAATAAGAATGTCACAATATGTGAAGATAAAAAAATTATTTTACTTTTTGTTTTAAAGGATTTTATTTTTATCGACTTTAAATCAGACGATTGACACGATTTTTTTTTGTAAAAAGAAAAAATTGCTTTAAATGCCCAACAAAATAAAATCAAACAGATTGAAATTTATTTATAAATCATTCCACCTATTTAACGCATGGAATGTAATAAAATGAGAAAACTTTACATGTTTGTTTTTTTTTATTTTTTTTTTTTATTTTTTTTTATTTTTTATCTCATGACTTTTAATCACTTTCACTATTCCATTCATATAACTAAGAAAACAAGAAATGAGACTCACAGTTGTTCGTTCTTGGCAGATCCTCAAATCTTTCTGATCAAAACGCAAGTAAACCCCATAAAGAATTTTTTTTTATAACTCAGTAATCTGATTTCGAGTATCCTCCTGGTAGAGATTTCTGTCTTGTTCATGAAAGGAAGAAGAGTATGATGGACCAAGGTTCTTATGCTTAAATTTTTATTATACCGTTGCATGAGAAGACATAACAGTCGAACTCCTAAAATAGGTTGCCGCAATCGTGAGAGAGCTTAGTGACCTTATTTACGTCAAAGTCTTGTAAGAAAACTTTTGTAACACCTTGACACATACATTTCATTTTGTTCTTTTGTATACTTCAGAGTGTCTCAAAAAATATCATGCAAGATTTTGACGTGGATAAGCTTCCTAAACTCTCTCACGCTTGCGGCAAAATTTTAGTCCCTGGGTCATACTGCGGAAGTAAGTGCCACTAAACTTAAACTCACCCTTTTGAGTCACACAATTTATCTTAATAAATTTTATATTTCTCTTGATCTTTCAGTTAATAAAGTTCCTGGTGGTGCATGAACCACAAGAGCATATTGGACTGAATTATCTCTTTTTCTTGAATCTATATCTACTAGAAAGAGACCATTATTAATATGAACTAGGTATGGAGCTCCCGCAATATCGCGGGGGAACTCATTTTAGTAAAATATTTATTACAAAAATTCTTTAATTAACTTTATTTATTAAACTATTGGGATTCCTAAACTATTTAATAAAAATTTCAAAAACATATAAATTTTTGAAACATTCTTTATATTTTATTTGAAAAATATTTTTTTTAAAAATAACCTTACTTTCACATATCATAAAATAAATAATTATCAATGCTACACCCATCAAATTAATCAAATTAAACAAATTTGTACGATATAACTGCCACAAAATTACATTGCAGTCGTGTTATTTCGTTCCCTTTTATTCATAAATTTTCGTTTGCATCTTTTCAATGTAACCTTTTATCTGTGTCTTTTCGTCGTAACTTTTCGTAAAATAATTTTTTAATTTCTGAAAAATGTATGAATGCAATCTACAGTCGTGTCTTCTCTTCTTACCCTTACAGTCATATTTTTGTATATTTTATGAACCATTACAATTTGTTCTCTTGTTGTCAAATATGATATGTAAATAATTATATTTTTAATTTTTTTTTTTTTGGTTTTAAATGATAAAATTATGAATACATTTTATAAGACACTATAAATTTCTTAAATAATCATATAATAAATTACATATATTAAAAAAATTTGAGGATCATTCTTAAAATGACATAATGATTTGTTTAAATTCATTTCAATTAATTATTTTAATCTATTTTAGCATAACTCAAACATATTTCTATTTCCAAAATCAGTTTTTACTTCATAAAAATGAATATAAATATTACTATTCAGTCAATCAGTAAGAAAATTACCAATCCTCTCAGATTTGAATATAACTAAACATAAAATTATCACATATTTTATTTATTTGAATCAAAACTCAGTTATATATTCATATAAAAAACAATATATCTATTTTCATAAAGGCAGTATTGTAAATGAATATATGATACAAACAATTATCGTTTTATAGATGAAACATATTTTTATATAAAACAACCTATAGTCATTAATTTTTTTAGCAATTATAATAGATTTTATATATATATATATATATATATATATATATATATATGGTTAATCTACTTACTACTTGTTTTTCTCCGTGTAAGATGCTGGTTAATTATCTTGAGGCATACATATATAAATAACATAATAAATATTAGAGGGGAACAATAATAGTTAGAACTTATAACAATAATAGTTAGGTGTATGATGTAGCATCACAATGTGCGCGTCTAAGGAAGATGGTCGGCCAAGGACGGCCAGGTTCATTTCTCTCACACGCTCTTTCTTGTTGGCAGTCAGAATCCAAAACCTTTTCAAACTTTTAAAATATTTCATATTCAGTATCTTTTGTTGTTAAGATTTCAATTTGAGTGTATTATGACTAGAACTAAATATACAAATTCCATTAACCTATATGAAGTTGTATATAAATCTTTGTCATCAAGATAGTTTATTGGACAATCATCTCAACCGTCAATCTTTCTGTTGATCACCGGTTTTCCATTTCCCAATAAACTGAATATTTCCAACAGTAGAAAATATAATAGAACGAACTGTGATATTTTATTTTTATTTTTACCTTGATATTTCATAATGATAGATTTTTTTAAAAAATAGAAAAATAGAAATCCTTATTGTTTTCTATAATACAATTAGTTTTCTAATCAAAAAGCATGGAGTAGACAAATATATACTTGTGACAAAAAAAAACATAAACGAGCCAATATGCTCTCATTTTCTAAAAAAACCAAATTGAACCACATTTTTTAACATCGAAAAACAAAATTTCGGTTTGGATTCATACCAATGATAACCCTCGATGAATAGATGGTTAAAGAGAGTATCTTAAGATTACTTAAACAAAAACAAAAAGATTATTTAAATATATTTTAGTATTGTAGACACAGCCATAAATATCAAATTTACCAAAAAATTGCAACGGTTCATAAAATAAATCAAAAGTTCTAATGGTTCATCAAATAAACAAAATTTGCTGTGGTATAATTAAAAGGTTGCAACAATTCATTTAAATATATTTTAGTTATTTAAAACTAATAGATACTATTTGATGAAGTGTTTATCCAAGTGATGTGATCTTAAATATTAACTATACCAATGTTGTAATGGTTCAATTAAAGGGCTAAAATATATTTTTAATATATTAAAATTATAATTTATGAAGATGTATACCTAGAGATTGAAGATAATTAAATATTACAATGATTAACAAAATATATCAATACAAATATAAAGAAAATTTGAAACAATGGTGAAAAGTTATTTATATATAGATTTCTAAAGATGTGAACATTTGAATAGACATAACTGTTTGTAAAAGACAAAACTCTATATTCAAAAGACGTAACTTTTTAGAGAGACGCAACTGTAAATTTTTTTTTGTCAAAAATATAAAATAAAGAAAATTTGAATACAATGATGAGAAGTCACTTATATATAATAAAGATGTGAACATTTGAATAGACACAACTTTTTGTAAGAGACACAACTCTACATTTAACAGACGCAACATTTTACAGAGATGCAACCGTTGAAATTTTCTGTCAAAAAATATATATATATATATATATATATATATATTACGAAAAGGTACGTCATTTCTAACAAATTCTCTTTTAACTAATACAAATATAAAGAAAATTTGAATACAATGATGAGAAGTTTTTTATATAAAAATTTCTAAAGATGTGAACATTTGAACATACACAACGGTCATAAAAGACAAAACTCTATATTCAACAGACGCAACTTTTTAGAGAGGCGCAACTATAAAAATTTTCTGTCAAAAATATAAAATAAAGAAAATTTGAATACAATGATGAGAAATCACTTATATATAATAAAGATGTGAACATTTGAATAGACACAATTGTTTGTAAGAGACACAACTATATATTTAACAGACACAATTTTTTACAGAGTCGCAACTGTTGAAATTTTCTGTCAAAATATATATATATATATATATATATATATATATATATATATATATATATATATATTTTACGAAAAAGTACGACGAAGAATCGCAACTGTTATTGGTATTTATTCAGATTGTTATTATTATATAGATTGGGCCAAAATCCCAAAAAAAAACTTGAGCTGGCTAGGTTATGTGCAAACAAAAAAAAGCCATCTAAAATCTACAAACAAAAAACGAAAGGCAGAGATGGCTAGAGATGTTCTCTATGTTACCACTAGTCGATCTTGGAACTTCCAAAATTATGTTCTTTGGATGGCTAGATGTTCACCAGTTAACTTATCTCTTACGATCTTCCAATCACTTTAGATTCCAAAAATGCATCTTAGCTCTAGCTATTTCAATGTGGTCTCAAATCACTTAGATTTCCAAAAATGCATTGCATGACAAATTATCATGTCAAAAATGCATTTCACCACACGACATTAGAGTTATTTATATACTCCAAGGCACCAAGAGCAAGACGTTGGGCCTAGTTAACCTGGGCCTCCCAAATGGAGAGTGTTGTCGAAGACCCAAGTTCAGAGGTATACAGTATACCGTATACTTGTAAAAATTAATTAACAGAATTAAACACCATAATCCCTAATAATAATCTCAAATCCCAAATTAAAATAAATAAACCCTTGCCTCCGCCATATCACAAAAGCTCCGTCACATGTCTCAGACTCGCCGCCAGTATCATCGCCAAGTCTTAAACTCACTCCATCGAATTCGAAAATTGAGCGAACTTCCCGGCGAAATTTTCTGATTAGGGGTTTCGTAACCGAATCCATCCGCCGGAATCTGAGATGGCTGAGGATAATAAAAAGAAGAAGAAGAGTGATGACGTTAGGGTTGATCCTGGAGGAACCGTTGAAGAAGTAGTTTCCGAGCACAGTTCTACGAAGAAGGAGAAGAAGAACAAGAAGAAAAATCGAGAGATTAAGGATGATTCTGCTGGAGAAGATGGGGAGCGTGAAAGTGAGAAATTGGGTGAAGACGCTCTTGTTAAGAAGATCAAATCGAAAAAGCAAGTGATTGATTCTGAAGCTGAGGATGGTGTGGAGAAGAAGAAGAAGAAGAAGAAGAAGAAGAAGAAGAAGAAGAAGAAGAAGAAGAAGAAGAGTAAGAAAGAATCTGGGAGTGATGTGTTAGGAAACAGTGAAAGCTCCAAAGTTTGTGTTAAGAGAAAGCGGGAGGATTGTGATTTGGGAGCTGAAGAATACACAGACAAGGAGGTGAAGAGGAAGAGCAAGAAGAAGAAACCAAGTGTTGATTCAGAGACGAGCTTGAACTCTACAAATGATGCCAAGAGAAGTTTCATGGAGGCAAACACAAGTGTGGATCCAGAGGATGATAACAAGGACTCTACGAAACTTGCAAAGAAGGATAGGAAGAAGAAGGAGAAACAACAAATTGTGGATTCTGAAGTTGAAGATAACAAGTTGATCAACTCTACTAATGATGCAAGAAAGAAAAGCAAGGAGAAAGACGCAAAGAAGATACAAAATGTGGATTCAGAGGCCGAGGAAAACGACTTGAACTCTGCGAAAGATGCAAAGAAGAAAAGGAAGAAGAAGAAGAAGCAAAGTGACGTTTCAGAGGCTGAAGAAAACAACAATGATGGCAAAGATGCAAAGAAGAAAAGGAAGAAGAAGCAAAGTGAAGTTTCAGAGGCTGAAGAAAACAACAATGATGCAAAGAAGAAAAGGAAGAAGAAGAAGCAAGAGCGTGGTCAGGGTGATAAAGATGTGACCACACCATCAAGTAAAAGCACAAAAAGGGTGACATTTTCTGACCAAGTGGAGTTTTTCCCTGCTGAGGACGAAGAATCGGAGGAAGATGAAGCAGAGGTTAAGCTGGTGAGAGGTAAGCGATTTACAAAAGAAGAAGATGAGTTAGTAAAGAAGGCTGTATTAGAATACGTTGATAACCATGCTTTAGGAGATGATGGGGTAAAGATGGTTATGGAATGCAAGTCACACAAACAACTTAAAGGCTGTTGGAAAGAAATTGCATCTGCTTTACCTTGGAGGGCATATGATAGTGTTTATCATCGTGCACATACTATATTTGAAGAAGGATCCAAGGGTGTATGGACGCAGGAGGATTTGGAACTCGTTATAGAGTTTCAAAAGAAACATGGGAATGATTGGAGAACACTTGCAGATGCGTTGGGTAAAGACAGGAAGCATGTGAAAGATGCTTGGAGGAGAATAAGATTGGCATCCAAGAAGAAAGGTCATTGGACGAGGGAGGAGTATCAAAATCTCTTTGATCTTGTGAACAAAGACATCAGGATGAAAGCGTTCCAAGAAAAGCACTCAAAACATGGTATGCTCAAAGACAACATCCCTTGGATGGCTATAAGCGACGTACTTGGAACACGAGACCACGTGACTTGCTGCACTAAATGGTATGATCAGTTGACATCACCAATGGTAGCAAAGGGAACATGGGCTAACGTAGATGACTATAGACTCCTGGAAGAGCTTTTGAAATTGGATGCTGCTTGTATCGACGATGTGGATTGGGATTATCTTTTGGAGAATCGAGATGGGGAAGCTTGTAGAAAACGGTGGAACCAGATGGTCCTTCATATTGGTATACCGAAATCGAAAACATTTTTAGAACAAGTTGAGATTTTGTCTGAAAGGTATCGTCCTGACATAGCTGAGGACAGAGAGGATTTTGACAACAGACCATATGATCCTGAAGATTAAGTTTGGAACCATACATTAGATGTTTTCTTGGTACTTCTGTTTTGTTTGATAAAATGTATTGGTACTTTCTCTGTGTTCGCGGATAGAAACTCTGAGAATGCATTTGATTTTAGCATCTCCAAGACCGAAGAACTTATTGAANTGAAATTGGATGCTGCTTGTATCGACGATGTGGATTGGGATTATCTTTTGGAGAATCGAGATGGGGAAGCTTGTAGAAAACGGTGGAACCAGATGGTCCTTCATATTGGTATACCGAAATCGAAAACATTTTTAGAACAAGTTGAGATTTTGTCTGAAAGGTATCGTCCTGACATAGCTGAGGACAGAGAGGATTTTGACAACAGACCATATGATCCTGAAGATTAAGTCTGGAACCATACATTAGATGTTTTCTTGGTACTTCTGTTTTGTTTGATAAAATGTATTGGTACTTTCTCTGTGTTCGCGGATAGAAACTCTGAGAATGCATTTGATTTTAGCATCTCCAAGACCGAAGAACTTATTGAAGCAAGTCCAGGCTAAGCTAAGCTAAGCCTCAGATACTACTTGACGAGGCATTTTTAAGTTGGCTTGTATTTGATGAATGCTAATAGTGTTTGCTACGTTATTAACACACTATGCTTCGGTCTCTTCCTAACACTTTGTAGAGTTTGTAGCAAACAAGATTGATCTATGGCACATACAGTGCCTTTTCCACTACTAGAAGCTGACCAAATAGAGAACACTAAAGAACAAAGGTAGCGAAACAACGAGATATGTTTTGCTTATAGAAATGGTGAATGAGTATTGAGTAATTTTAAAAGAGATTGTAGTCAATAAAGGATTCTACCAATGTGAACTTAGTTATTCCAAGGATTACATCAATCAAAAATCGCAAAGAGATAAAGATTGTAGAGTCACACTTGTGATTAAATCAACTCACACTTATAATCAAGTCAACCGAATAGGCAATGTAGCAAAAACCACGTCGATATATATTACAAACAGAGGCAAAACGTATCCACCCATCTTAACAGACTATGAACCATCTTCAGATTCTCAGCGAGCTTCGTATTGAACAACTGCAAGATAATCAAACGACCATATAGATTAGCCGGAAACAAGATCACAACATGTACATTTTGAACAAGAAAACCAACTGATTAACAATCCAAATACAAAAGGCGTAGACCGGAATGTATTTAACAAAGGTACAAACTCAAGGTAAATTGGAAAACAACCAGATCCCTATATCATATGTTTTGAGACAAACATCTGAAAACGTTCCATCAGTATCATAAACTAAGAACAAGAACAAACAAAGATGGGTCAAAGAAACCTAAAAAAGTTACAAAACAAAAGGAGGATCAAGGATTAGTTACCTCTACGGGTACGCTTCTTGTAGAGGATACGGTACCCACACTCTCTGCATTGGATGACATCCCCAGACTTCAAAGTGTTCTCTTGTCCACAATCTGATACAAAAAAAGAAGTTTAAGCCAAATTACAAAACAAAAATAAACCTTTTTTACATACAAAATATCAGAGATCTTCCTATGAATTTTGGGTTTTCATTGTATATGTCTGAAGCTGTTTGGGAGAAGCTTGATTTTTAAGCAAAAGCAAAAGCTCCTCCTCAAAAAACCTTAAGTCACATAAGATCAAAACAATACAGGAAAGTATTGATGATCAGATTGATTTATGCCTCCTAACTAAGCCAGATTATGAAATCTCCTAATAGATTAGGATTCATAAGGCTACTCAAAAGAGGCATATCCAACGAAGAGTGTCTGGTCTCTTTACGGTTCACAAATTTAGCATTTAAATTCACAAAGCTACAAGTCTTTTTACAAGGAAAAAAGCAAAACAGTAACAAATTTCAAAGCTTTTCCCTTCAAGTTCAAAGCAAGATGTTTCAATGACAAATTTGAGTCTAAGCTTACCTCCGCAGACGTAAGTAACCGGTTCGGGCAGTGCTGGTTGTTGATCCATGGTATTGAAGCGAATCTATTCAACAAAAGAAACAGTACCCAGAAATTAGAATCAATTTTAGCGACCAGACAAAACTTCTCAGTTCAGGATTGATTTCGTACTTACCCTAGGGTTTTGTTGTTGACGATGTTGATGATTTTGACGAAGAGACGAGGAGCAAGGGTCATTTATTATACTTGTATAAGGTTCTCGACATTAAAGCCCATATAAAGTTGGGCCGATGGGCTTATCAAATGCCGGTCAACGTTGACTCTTTTTTTAAACTCTAGTTTAGTTTGTGATTTGTCTAGCAACAATATACACAAGAAAGTCTAGGATGGTCCAAAGTACATACAGATGGGTGGATTGATTCTTAAGATTGAAAGAATGGCGGATGGGATAGTCCAGATTCCATCGCCACAGATCAGTCCTGAAGCTACTGCACCCGAGTAATCATCTGCGTCTTTCTTATTCATCCGTTCCCATACAAACATAATCACAGTTCCTATGAACATGTCGATGGTGAAGTACGCTCCTATGTAGAACGGACCAGCCATAGCCATTGGAAGTGGTATGAACTTAGAGATCTTCAGCGGTGTGATTTCTCTTACTAGATTAACAGCCAGAGCAGCGATGAAGAATCCGCAACAAAGAGCCAAACAATGCTTAGGCAGTTTTGCAAAGCCTTCTATCCCTAGAATAGCCATTTCGCGGTAGATGACAGCGTAAGGTGCTTTGTAGACACCATCAGGATCACCGATATCAAAAGCAGTCCAAAACAGCCAGAACGTGATAGGAGTGATTATGCAACCCATAGCTGTACCTAAAAGCTGAGTTACAAACATGGATTTTGCAGACGACAATGTGAGGTAACCTGTTTTAAAGTCCTGCATGAGATCAGCTGCAGTTGAGACGATTGACATCATAAGACCACATGCTGCTAAACCGGCAATGACTCCACCTTTACTACCTACGATTGAAGCGATGATGAAAAGACCAGTCTTTCCGTAGGTTGAAGGCATGCTCATATCCGTTAGCCCTGCTCCATATGAGTTGCAAAAAGCAAGAGCCGGGGCAACCATGTATGTACAGAGGACTAAGTACCATTTCAGTGGTGGGAATATCAACGGAACTGTAGCGGTTGAAACGGCTGCCAGACCCATATAACCAGAAACCGCAAACCCTAGGGGTATACGGTCCTTGAGAAATACGTCATCTCTTTTCTTCTTCTCCAGCAGTAACTTCGAGGTCTCATTCGTACCTAAGATGTCGGTAAAGAGAGGTAGGTGGTGTTGTTTGGAGTTTGTGTTGCCGAACTCTTTCACAGTGACAACAATGATCTTAATGAGGTTGTAGAGACCGTCACCAAGGATGATAGCAGTGGGAATAAAGACCTATATAAGTTCGGTAATGATATGAAAAAGAATCAGTAACCACTGCAGAGAGAGTATACCAAATGAAACAGATCAACTCTGTTCTCCCCTTTTTGAACTCTGTGATTTGTTTATTATACCTTATAGCCATAGAGACCTTTGAAGTCGTTGGCCTCAAGGTCAGATGGATACCAGTCGCCAGCATGCTGTGATATAAATGGCCAGAGAAAACCCCAAGAAATGATTGCACCGAGAAGAACAGAACAGTTCACCAAATGGGGACAGATCATACCACATCCAATAAAAGTAGGACTGAAATCAAAGTAAAACCTGCGCACCAGAAAAATCATTGAATCATTTGCAATAGATTATTGTTAAACTGTACTATAGAGTAACTATGAACTTACGTGTACTTGAACAGCGTCAAACCAAGAGTGGGAAAGTGATCAAACCCACAGGCACCACCAATACCACTGAAGAACCACTTGAAGCAACTCCAAACTAAGCTAAGGCTCAGGTACTTCCCAAGACATTTAACTTGGTTTCTGAAGTAAATAACATTGGAGATGAGAATATTTAATGAAACTCAATTAAGCTATGTTCTGCAGGGAGATGATGAGATTGAAAAGTTGAATCTTTGACAAATTTACCCTGCAAGCTCTGCTCCAGTGTTGTTGTGGAAACTGTTAATCAACATTGCTGTAGCGGTTCCACTGGGATACGTAAGCTTGTAGTCCAAAATCATCACCTGTGAGTGAGATACTACTGAATAAGGATCAAGATATCAAACAATAGTGTTCTCTTAGCTTAATATTGGTTCTCTTACCTTGCGAAGTGGAACGAGACTGAAGAGACCGAGGAAGCTAACAACAAATAAAAAGCCAGTCATCCACCACAATCCAGGATTTATAACATCTTCAGGATTGTTTCCAGGATAATCAGCACCAATGAGCTTATACGTTCTATCATCCATAGCTATCAAATACGAACCAAACCCTCCTGAACAAAAAAAAAAAACAAGAATTCAAGAAACAGCTCTAAAACCAAAAAACCCATTTCCAAGCTAAAGCAATGTTGATTCTTAGTACCGCTGTAAGCAAGGCCGTAGCAGGAGACAACGCAAGTCTGAATAACAGTGTTCTCTTGCTTAGTAAAAGGTTTAGGTGAAAACCCTAATTGAGACAAGAAGCCAGTCCACGACTTGACGAAGAAGAAGCCGAGAAGACCAGCAGCTACGTTTAGCGAAGGAATGATTCCGATTGTTAGATTGAGCTTATGGGTTATGATACAGAACAATGTCCCCAACAGGGCACTAGCGACCAAGCCTCGGATCGTGATCTGGTCCTTCCACTCGGGGACATCTTCATCATCGTCATCCAGATTCGTGGCTTGTAACAACAATGTCTCTGTTATCTCCGTTGACTTTGTAATCTCCGTCTCCATAACTACAAAAAAAAAACTACTTCCTTTCTCGAGTATTTTCCGGCAGGTTTCACCGGCAAATTACATAAATCTGATTTTTTTTTTTTTTTTTGTTTTTTTTCCATGTGATCGATTACTCCGACAAGAACACACATACCATTGGCGAAGGAAATGGTGGCAGTTGACTAAATTGCGGTTATAAAACTTTATGATTGACTAAGACGTTTCATTGGTTAAATTATCGAATAAGAAAACAACATGTGTCCAAAAGTGACGCTGTAATTTTTCGGTCTTCACATATAGACCACAGTGCTCATCATTTTTGTGCACATGCATCAGAGCCAGAGGAATATAAGTGAGATACAAAATCACAATTGGCTAATAATGTTGTTGTTCCTTAAACCATCTATTGACTAGTTGTCTAGTTCTCTGGTTGTTTTCTTAAGGAATCCATTTGAATTCTGAATTGTGGATTTAGCTTACCCAAATTAGGGTGGCGTCTCAACACCTTGATCTTCTCCGAATATCGGTTTTCTAGATCCCGGATATTGAAACACCGGCGTAGATCAAGGTGCTCCAAGTTAAGACAGTTGTCAAGATTGGCGTATAAGCCGATGTCTGAAAGTCCGTTCCAAAGAAGCTGGAGGTGGCGTAGTTCGGTCATGCTCTCGGCAATTGCTAGGGCATCAACATCATCACTGTTAGAGCGCCAGTAAGAGCCCCAGTAACACAAGCAGTTTAGCTTCAATGACTTTAGCCGTGAACAAGAATGACCTATAGCTTTCAAATCCAGTCTTGACCACATAATTGAGACCTCGAGCTCTTCAAGCCGTGGAAGTTTTCCAACTGCGTTCACAAGTCCCTCTTTCGACATTCCATAGTACATTGCAAGTCCAAAGCTTCTCAGATTGCTTGCTCTGCAAATACATATATTGCTTATGAAGTTTAATCATAATTCATAAACTAAACATTAATATAAAACTCACTAGGGGCTGTTATTGGAGAGATGATTTCTAAATCCATATGGAATTGTAAATCCATAATGTAGATTTTGAAATCCAAAAACAAATCATTAAATGAATAACATGTGATTTTAAAAAGTATTTGTAAATCATAGAACCAATAACACATAATTTTGATAAGTATTTTAAAATCAATGATTGAATAATACATGTCTTAGTCTTAAGAATCTCAAATACTCCCTCTGTTTCACAAAGAGTGTCATTTTGACATATCTTCTTTGTTACAAAAAGTGAGTTGATTGATTTTGTTTGAATTTTATGATTTTGCTGATTGTTAAACATTTTTAATGATTGAATAATACATTACTTAGTCTTAACAAGCACAACGTCTATTAAGAACTTATATAAAAATCACATTTAGTAGTTATTATCTTTAAAAATGTTTTTGAATTTTTTTTTTCTCAACCAAACATTAATTAAAAGGAAACTCCAAAATTGAATCTCAAGGAAAAACAGATATATCCTTCTCGTGAAGGACCGAGTTTTCAATACATTCTCAAAATCAATTATATATGAGAAAAAAATACTTTTTTTAGTGTCATTTGTAGATTTTGTCATTTTCTTTAAAATATCTTCAAATTGCTATTTTCTTATATTATAAAACACAATTCTACACATTATATTTGCTTGATTTAGCTCTAATATTTTTAGGGTATAGTATTTGTTATTAAGTATGTATTTTATTTTAAAAAAACTCTAATATTAAGTTTTTAAGTGGTAAAAAACTCAAATATTAAGTTTGTTTGAGCCAATCTTGTTCCTCTATTGTCAAAAAAAAAAAAAGTGGTGAAAAATGGCAAATTTGAAATATTTTATAGAAATGGCAAATTTAAAAATTGCTGAACCAAAAATAGCATTTTGAACAATAATTCCTACATTCTCATACTTCACTACTCCTAAATCATTACTATCCACACTACTCCTACTACTTATCCAGAACAATGAATCGTTTAGATTGTGACCACTGACCAGAATATTAAATTCTAAGGATGATTACTTCTTCTCCTAATTAATCATTGCAAAGGATGCATATATTTTTACGAGAATTATGAGACTGTGACCAGAATATTAAATTATATAAGGATGAATGGATGATTACTTTTTTTTTTTTTTTTTTTTNGAATGGATGATTACTTATTCTCCTAATTAATCATTGCAAAGGATGCATATATTTTACGAGAATTATGAGAGTGTACAATGTGAGATCAAAGAACTGCTAACGTTACTTGTAAAAGTAAAACCCATATATCATGTTAACGTGAAAGCCATAGAATCGAAGATCTAATATAAGGAAAGAAACAAGAAAGAGAAAAGAGAACCTGTCGGCAATGTAGTTGAGGAGTTCAACGGTGCCAAAAGCCCCAATCTTGATTTCGACCAAATCGCCTTTGCTGCGATCAACGGCTTTACTGCACATCTTCTCGAGGTCGCGAACACAAAATCCTCGGCTTCCAACGTTTTGCATGTCGATTTTGCGCCACATAGAAGGGTCTTTAGTGACGCGTCTCCACGGTTTGCAAACTTTCTGAGCGTTTTCAAGTATCTCAACCACGTCAAGCCGGAGCAGAATCGAAGAGAGTAAGTCCGGTTGAAGCTCAGCCCAGTTGATGGGTTTCTCGTTAACCTTCAAGAAGGAAGCCATTTCTGAAAAGATAGAGACTCTCAAATCAAAGGAGTGAAACAAAGAAGAAGATTATAACCAAAAAAAAAAAAAAAAAAAAAAAAAGATACGTAGTGAAGTTGGATTTTGGACCTTTCGACTTCTTCGCAAATTTAAATGTAGTAGACAGTTGTCATTTGTTATATACAGTATTTATTATGATTATGTTTACGATACCAATTTGTTTCCACGTACACTAATACTGAAGAGTATTCATTATGATTATGTTTACGATAACAATTTCCTTACCAAAATTTTTTTTTATACAATAACAATTTCGGACCTTTCTGTTTCCAGTACACTAAAATACTGAAATAGTAGTAATCATTATGGCTATGTTTACGATAAAAGAGCTATGATAAATATATCTAACCGTGAATTACATATTTAAAGTTGATTAAAAAATTTCCATTACTAATTTAACTATTTTTGTGTAAAAAAAAAAACAGTTTGTTAGTTATCGAAGAAAAGACATATATAAGCATAACTGTTTGTAAAAAAAACACAATTATAAAAACAAAAAATTGTGATGAAAATATGCAAATAAACTATACTTAAAAAACACAACTCTACAATTAACATAAACAACTAAGACCATGGGCAGTGGAGTAACCCATATGGGTTACTCCCAAATAAATTAATCATATAATTAATATTAAACTAATTTAAGCAACCCAATAAGAACTTAAACCAAAATCATCTTCCACTAGAGAAACCTATAAATCATAAAACTGAAACTGTTTTGCAAGTTGAAAAAAATTACGTGCTCATTCTCTCAATACTTGCAGTAATCATAAAAAAAAAAAAATACAGACATTCAAATCCTAAACAATGGCATATAAAACATATGATGTGTAAGCCTTGAGGATTGAGACATACATATCGAGAATCAGTTGATGTAGGGAACTTGAGTTCTCTCGCGTAGCTTGAACTTGAATGAATTTACCTTGTGGAGAGAAAAGCTGGCAGAGCCTACTTCGATGGTTAAGTCACTCGTAACGTCCGAGACAGGCCTGGAAATAAGAAGTCAGCAACAACAATATATAAAAAGAAGAGATGCATAACTCAAGATTATAATACTAGACAAAGAAAGCAGAGAGGATGTTTTAGCAATCCGATATTATTGCCAAGACCTGCAAATATGTTCCCATTCCTACAATAAGTCATGCTTCTATCGATAATATCAAAAGAAGAAGGTCTTTCAAATATCTTCTAAGCCATACCGAGCACAAGAATCAATCACACCTTTATAGCGTCAGCTCTAGGAAAGATATCAGAATCCATAATGATAGTAAATTAGAGAAGTGAAAAAATCGAGCCAGAAAATCCAAACATATGATTTAGTTCACCAAACCTATTATAACATGTTTCATGAAAGGAAAGATGTCTTAAGTAAGTGACAGGAAACAATGAAACTCTCAATTAACATCCTAAACTGAAACATGATCAGATAACAGAGAACTTACATTTACCCAAAAAGTTCAAGAACTCATCTTTTTGGTTTGATTCCCCTTGATTACTATTAAGTTACTTCACCAAATTACATAATGAAACAAGCTAAAGGTAGCAGCCTAACATATTAACAACCGCTAGAAACCTACACAGAAGAATTAGAGAGAGTCTCAGAAACTTACATGTTTGCAAGGTATACCAAAATTCTTGAGTCTAAGCGTACGAGTCACAAGCAGTTTCGAAAGATCACCAATTTCAGTTTCAAGTTTTGCAATGTGAGTCTCAACTCCTCCGCCAATCCCACTCAAGAACTCAGGTATCCCAACCTTCACTACAAAATATGATAACAACAAGCAATCAAATCCCACAAGCCTTCAAATCCCAACCAGATGAAATAATATAACATCCCACCATAGTGTCCAGCATAAGAAGCATGTGAATCCATCCCAGCTGAAGAATGGAGAATCCGAAAACGAGAAATTGTTTATGGGGATTTTGAATTCATTACCTGACCGATCCGAAATTGGTGATGGATAAACCAATAGAGTCGAAGAAACCTCCACTGTTATTTGGATCGTTAGAAGCCATCAATCACCACCGCTGATTACAGAAACAACGGAGTATTAGATCGATCAGCGACGGAGAAGACGAAGAAGCCGGTTCACCGTTTCGTCGAGAGAGGAAAGAAGAAAATGAGAAAAAACAAATCTGTCTTTTATATTTTATCGAAACCCAACCAGAGTACCGTGTCTTCACCGTTCCTTCCGATACTTCCCAGAGTAACTGATAGGGAATTTTGTTAAGTATGCCACATTGGCTTATAAATTTTTCAATTCTACCAAAAAGATAAAACCTTTTTCAATGTACCAAAATCGTCTAGTTAAAAAGACTAAATTAACCTCTCTTTGTTGTGTCAATGGAATTGATAAAATATTCACAAAATATTTTATGTCTTATTTTATTGTGTTTCATAATGTGAGACAGCAGAGGAGAGAGAGGAGAGCTCGGCGGTGAAAGGACAAAAGCGTTTGCTTGGTATTTAATGCATACTGTAGTTGGCGTGTGATTTATTGTGGACAAAAGAATGGGTCAGTTTTGACTTCTGTATTAGAAGAGGAAAAAGAGAGGTGAAGGACAAGAGTTAGATGAAAGAGAATTTGTAACGTGTTGGTGGGGAGACCGTGGACGAAAGTTTTTTGTTGTTTCCGCAGTTAATGTTGTGGGCAAGGAATAATCTCAACTGAAGATTCTTTCTTTGAGGTATGTTCTAGATGCATTTATTGTCCTCGTAGACTATAAAAGTAAATTATTTCGAATTTATTTGGCTTACCTGTTGTTGTATGTTTAGGAAATGGAAGAAAGTGTGTGTGTAATCGTCGGTGAATGGTGCTTTAATACGACCGGTGTATGGAAATTTGTACCAAAACTTGGTGAGTTAGCAAGGTGTGTAACGTATGATAGCGGGACAACGTTGAATGAGTTGGAAAGTAGACTCGCCAAAGCTTTCAGTGTTTGTGGACAGGAAACTTCAATGAGTCTTAGTTTTTGTAGTAGAGAAGAGATGGGGGTGATGAGTCAAGGTAAAATGCCTCCAGTGGGTATCAAGTCTGACAGTGAGTGGAGACAGTTCAAAGAGTTGAAAGCTGAAATTGGAAGCCTGTATCTCTATTTAACGTTGAAGGAGGTTGTATTTGATGAGGGTTTCTCTGATGATTTTTTGGTGGCATATGTCGAGCAGATGGAGGCTGTTCATAAAGCTAGGATGTCCGCCAGTGAGAAGGGAGTTGAGGACATACCGTTGTGGAATCGTAGGACGGAAAGTAATGTGGACAAGGGAGTTTTGTTGTCCACCATAACGGGGAAACGTAATTCTGTTGAGGACATGGGAGTCCAGGATGTGGAGAACATATCGGTGGGGAGGAAGAGGAAGATAGACGACCGTGGCGATGTGTACAAGTTGTCAGTGGACAGAAATTCAGGTAAACGTCCTTCTGAGTATCAGTTGTCCTCTGAAGATGCTATGAATTGTAATGCTAACGTTGTGGACGAGATTGATGAAGACATAAGTTTGTCCACCATGTTAGAAGAAGGGGGAATCTTGTAGTAGGGGAAAGTCTAGAGTACAATTACGATGAGTGGACAGAAAGAATTAATGAAGAGTACCCTCCAGACTGGGATCCATTCGCAGGAAACGAGGTGAGGCTTATTGAAGTTGGTGAGACTTCTCGAGTAGTAGACGAAAACCTTATTGAAGTTGGTGAGACTTCCGCGTTAGTTCTACATGGTGATGGTAATTTGGTAGAAAACGAGGTTAGGACTTCGTTGGGTGGTATTGAATTTGGTGAGACTTCTCGAGCAGGAGAGGAACACGTTAATGGAGCAATATTGTCTGAAAATGAGGAGCAACTGCGTTCTGCGTTAGTTCTACATGGTGATATTAATTTGGTAGAAGCACCTGTCATTGATGAGTCTGATCCTTTGTTGTTGAATGACGCACCGCCATGCCCGGATAATCTGCGAGGTTTACCTAGCCATGAAAGGAACATGGATTTGAAAAGAGCATGTGAGCTGCCTGAGATGGTTTTGTCTGAGTTGAATGTAACAATCTCTTACATGAAGGCATGGAATGCGAAGGAATTGGCAGTAAATGCAACACGTGGAACATAAGAAGGAAGCTATGAGTTTCTAGCCACGTATCTACACCTTGTAAAGTCTACAAACCCTGGAACCATAACAGATATTGAGACAACAATTGACAAAAAGGGCAAAACATTGTTTAAATATCTATTCTTTGCATTTGGGGCATGCATTGATGGATATAAATTTCTGAGGAAGGTTATAGTGATAGATGGGACAGCGATGAAAGGCAAGTACAAAGGGTGTTTGGTAGCAGCTAGTGGGCAAGATGGGAATATGCAGATTTATCCATTGGCATTTGGAGTAGTTGAAGTGGAGAAAGATGTTCAGGAAGCGAATAGAGGGAGGACATGTTTGTTTGTTATGAGTCGTAGTTATTGGTTAGTGACATGCAGTTTAAATAGATGTTCATATTAGGGTTTCAAGCGTCATTAAATATACTATCTAATTTACAGATTTCTGGTTGGGAGGACTTTAATGTTAATTTGCGGTCATAATGGTAACTTTGTGGTTGGTAAAATTCAATTTAATTCACATTACCTATTGAGTTAGGAAGATTTCTAGTAGACATGGACAGTGATTTAGTCCTCCTTTAGAAGGTGGTTATTGTAGAGTTGTCCACCTTGATTAGGTGTTTGACAGAAATTAGAGACCTTTGTAAAAAGGTAGTAGACTAAATGTTTATGTCCAATGATTTTTGTCCATAGTTTTATTTATAGTGGTAGACAGGCTGTATGATTTTGATCGTTGCTTATAGTGGTAGGAAATGTTTGTGTTGTTATTCGAGTTTATATTAGGGAGCGAATAGATGTTTATATTAGGGTTTCAGCTATTAATTTACTAGTTTGTAGTTGGGAAGTCTTTAATGTTTGGTTGATGCGATAATGTTAACTTTAGGAAGATTTCTTAGTGGACATGCAAAATGATTTAGTCCATAGAAATTTTTATAGTGGTGGACAAGATCTATGGTTGTAATCGTTTGTTTGTATCCAAATGGAAAAAGGAGAGAGTAATAAAAGTCTACGACATAGTCGAAGATGAGTTCAGTAGGAGAGCAGAGTAGTTCAATCAGAGAATAAAGAAGTTCATAGCGAAAGTAAACAAAGACCATATAATTAAAGAGGAACAACAAATTCCTGGAAGACATCGACAGCGTAAGTCATTCGTATGTCGTCAACCATCTCGTCAGTGATGCTATCCAAACCCAACCCTTGGCCGTGCAGTTTAATGTACTTGACAGTTAGTGGACCACAGTCACCAGTACGCTCATTCTGATAGACATCCACCAATCTCTCATAAGTGAAGGACGTAGGAAACAGATACTCAGATAATTCTGAGTTCACAAGGTTTTTAATGATGATAGGTAACATCTCCATAATGGGTTTCATGAGTCGTGGCAACTTTGACTCGGCGTGGTTAATGATAAGCGGGTCAAGAATAAGGACTTTGCCTTCTTTTAGCTTGATTGCAAGAGCAACCCAATGTCGCTTACCCCAGTTCATCGGTACGTAGACGGTATCCACATCGATGAACCAAGCAAGATTAGACCCACGGCTCGGCACTTGTCCACTTACGTAGTTCCGAATGATACTGTTCCATTGGAATGTAGACTTCTTCTTATGTTTCTTGTATCGGGTATGGTCAGTGCTGAGCATGTGAGTAAACCAAGTGTCGAGGATTGCAACTCTAAAATCTCTGAAATATGGCCCCATGGACCTCCACAACAAGCTTAGCATTGCTTCCATGTGCTTCATAACAATTAAAGACGACATAATTTAGTCGACAGCTTCAAAATAATGTTACAATAGTAATTGAGGGGGTGGACAATTACATACCGGTGTTTGGACCCAATTTTGGGGTGAGTACAATTCTTGAAAGAATGTACGCTTCATGCTGTGGCCATCAATCACATACTCTCTGTATTGCAAAGAAAGAGGTTTAAAATGATAGTAATTACTTGTGATAAAAGGTGGCGTGAGATAATGAATTTGTACAGAAGCTTACTTGTGTCGATAAGCAGAGATTGTGGATAGAAACTTTTTGCGAAGGGAACTTTTAACAACACGGAAGGGGGCGTTGACAGGTTTAGCTCGGTCAACTCGTCGAGAAGGCTTTTTCTTAGATGAAGAACATTGGCCAAATCTCTTAGGCTTGGTTCTTGGTCTTTTCGAAGGGAGTAGAGGGAGGTCGTCTACCAAATATGTAGATGCTCTTTTCTTGGATGGGGTTGGCATATCTCCCTGTAATAGAATTCAAAGGTATAATGAAATACACAATGTGATGAATAACGATAAATGATTTCTGAGAATACCATACCTCTTCTTCTTCATCGTCGTTGTTTTCCTCTTCGTTATCTTCCACATTTACATACTCTTTAACCTCAATGTTATCCTCCTCGTTAACCTCCTCGTTATCCTCCTCGTTATCCTCCACATTGTCAACTTCATTGTCGTCCTCGTTATCATCCACGTTATCCTCTTCCTTATAGACCTCATTATCCTCCACCCAATCGTCCTTCTGGTTTTCCTGGCCGTCGTTGTTGCCATCCTTGTCCTCGCCCTGATCATCGTCGCTGGTTGGGTTTGAGCTTTAGATTTCTTCGGCTTCGGATGTGGTATGGCTGGTTTGTCCTTTGAGAAAGCACATGTAATCAATGGCAAATGTCGAAGCCCCCCAATCCAGTCCTCCTTCTTAAAGACGTGACCATCTTTCAGTTTTTTCATTATTAATTCAACGCGGGTATCCTCTTCTTCTTCACCATGCCAAGAGTAATCTTGAAGGCATTCTGGTTCTTCGCTGTGCAAGATACTCTCTACTTGAAGCTGCATGAGGAAAAGAATTATTAGGGTCGACGAAATATAAATATGAATAAAAATGGTATACCAAAAAAACTTAGCATTGACTTACATTAGGATCATTCTCTGTCTCGAGAATGTTTGAATTATGAAAGAGTTTAAGTTGAGTGAGATGCAGCACTGAAGGATCGGTGAATGTTAACTCGTCGTCTCCATCAGGAAGGATTCTCGACAGGAGTGGAATTGCATGAAAAAAAGTAGCTGAAATGACAAAGTGAATCCGTGAGTTGCGGTGTGGGATTGAGATAGTTGGTCAGCAAGCGCACGTGCAGTAGGAACAACGTCACCAAGTGTAACCCTCTCCAAAGTCCTATTGAAAGAAAGCCTCCCCCATGGATATTTGACAAATGCATCTAGATTTTCCACCAATTTTACAACTTTACTGGATGCTTTGACAACCGATGAATTGCATATGAGTATTCCATCCACAATCACTACCAGGCACAGTCTTAGCCTCCGGTCTCCATCCATCTGGCGAGAAATTGGCAACTTCTTGTCCTCTTTCAAGATGTCTACAGTTTCCCGGATTGTGTAATTTTGATTTGGCCCAATAAGTCTGTGGAAGAAATCACCATCGGATATATGAGCAGCGTCAGAAGCATCATCTTCTGATGAAGGGAGTGGATCACAATTAAGCCCTGTCAAAATACCAAACTCCCGCAACGAAAAACGGATTGGATGTCCACCATAAACAAACCACATCTCATGTTTCTTCCGAGTGACGAGGCAGCGACAAAGGAATTGGTGGACAAGCTTGCCGGATAGGGAACTCTTACGAACAGGAAGTTTCAAGAGGCGACCAAAACATGAATCTTCCAACCACTTTAACTGAGTGGACCCATCTAGCGCTTCTACAATGTCGAGTAAATACTCAGGCTTCAAATACGAATTAATACGCCCTCTAACAGGATAGCGATCTGTTGCAAAGAGACGACGAGGAAGTTGTCCACCTTGTGCAGATGGTCCATTGAGAGTCGAACCCGAATGTGAATCAAGCTGTTGTTTCTCCTTCGTGTTGGAATCATCTATCTGCTGTTTCTCATTCGTGTTGGAATCATCTTTATCCTGAAACAAAGATGCACATCCCCGATCTTGAATATCACCAGATTTGGATGGACAATCACCCATATCAACACGGTCGTCCCTGTGTAGACAAATGATCTAATTTTCAGAAATTGTCCACAGAAAAACAACATGGGAGAAGGGAACAAATCTTACGGATTGTTTTGTACATCATATTCTGGAATGAGTATAAAGGTGGGGGTAGGTCCAGGTCCGACAAGAATTGGGTTGTCTGTGCCGACCGCTGCTAAGTTCATACCCACATTGTTGACGGGACCAGTGTTTTCGCTGTGTACAGGAAATATAAAATTTTGGTCAGACAAAATTAAACGAAATGTACACTAAATCTCGGAATTTATATCAGACAAACGAAACAGATCTACGAACAAAAAAAGGAACTTACAGAATATTGGCGCCATTAGAGTATACAGGATCAGTATTCTGACTTTCTGGTATGAGGTTGAAGTTGGGCGTTGGTCCGATAGTTGGGTTGTCCACCTCCATGGCGACTAAGTTGGTTGCGAAATCATTGAAGGGACGACTGTTTCTGTTAAACCTTTTGTGGAAAAAAACAGGCAGAGTTGCGGTAAAGAGAATTTGTAATGGACGATTTGTTTGGGTTAAGAAAAATCCTTTATAATAATTAGGGTTAACGATGAGAGGTGAACTTACAGATTATTGGGGGCAACGAGATCTAGCTGCTGGAAATTCGGGTGGAGCGAGGTTGATTCGTCTCTTTGATCCATTGTAGAGTTTCAAATTTGCATGAAGAAAAAGTGAGAGAAAAATAACAGTTACAAATGATGAAGATAAAGATACTCTTTTATTTGGAAAGAAGAAAGAGATAGTAATTGGTCAATTATACAGCTTTAACTTGAAATTAGAATACTGTGTCGGGTATATGAAAAGACCCGACAGAAGACTCTTACGACATCCCTTTTTTATTAGTAAAAAAACAAATAACACTTTTCAAATCATTTTTAATGGAAACAAAATGGAGGCTATTATGGTCTTTTGACTGGGCCGCAATTGGTACATCCGGAAAGGTATTGGCAATATGGTAGATTGGAATAGATTGAGTTTCCAATGTGGCATAACTCTTAAAATTTTCTAACTGATATGCTCAAATTGTAATAATACTCTAGGGGTCGAATCTAGAGAGACTCTATTTCACATATTAGACTTATTATTCTTTTAATTATGCTAAATCAAAATATTAAATTAAAGACAATTCAAAACATAATTTAAAAGTGTTGTAAATTCATAGGATCGAAGAGCTAGGCCTAGGGAATTTCTCAGGAATTTATGGGATATTAAATCAATCAAATAATTAGGATTCAAGCAATTTAAAATCAGATCTAGAACTCTAAACACTTCTGTAAAATAAATCAGTTCTCAATGCAAATATTATCTAAATTTAAAACCAGAAAATACAAATCTCTTTGCAAAATTCTAAGTTAAAAATCAGCTTTAAGAACATGTTTAGATAAGTTCACAGAATTATTAATCCAAATCTCTTTGTAAGAAACAATTCTGCTCATCAATGGTTTAATCAGGAAAACAATTATATTCTCATATCAATTTATTTCCCTAAGATAACAATTCTAGGTGATCAATCAAGAATTATTGTGATGAACAACCAAGGATGAAGATCATATAAGATTAAGAACCCTAAAAATCTCAGATCTAATAAATCATAAAAACCCTATGAAAAACCCTAAACCTAACAAGCAAATTACTCAGACATGTTAAATAAAGCACAAATCNTTCTGAATAATAAGCAATTGATATTAAGAAGTAAGGAAAGGAGTTCAAGAATCTTCTCTCTACAGATGAAATCAGATTTGTCTCTCCCTAGCTCTCAATATATCTTCTGGTTGCAGAGATAAACTTCGGTCTAAACAATGACCAATAAAATCTTATAAATACTCTAAAACACGTCTTGGGCCTTAATTGCAAATAAAGAAAACTTGGGCTTATTTTGTAATTCTTCTAAAGCTTGTGAGACAACTTCCGTTTGTCTTTGTGGCACCTGCATCAATCGATACTGATGTTGCATCGGTCAATGCAAAGTCTTGATCAACATCTCCAAGCTTCGTTGATCAGCCTTCGTGCTTTGATTATTCTCCAAATCATCCTCTTTTAGCTCCTTTATGTTCCATCCGTGCCAATGAGTACCTAAACCTATAAAGACTAAAAAACCACCTAGAAAACAAATCAAAAGACTCAAAAATCACACTTATACCATGGTTAAAAACCACAAAAACCATGATATATCAACTCCCCCAGACTTAGCTTTTGCTTGCCCTCAAGCAAAAACAGAAACTTAAACCTGTGAAAGAGGTTTGAAAACATGGAATTTACCCAACTGCAGGAAACTGTTTTTCACACTCTTCATCGCCTTGATCTTCAGAATTTACTTCATATACTTTGTCATTTGAAAAGTATCAACATTCCTTACTCAAATCCCACAATCTTCTGGAATCTCTTCTCACCATTGTCATCTCATTAAGTAAATTAAAGCAAGTACAGGTGAGTTCTTACCTTGGGTGTATTCATCAGTGGCATATGGATTCTCTTCAGGCCAAGACATTCTTCTTACATCTCCTTTCCTCTCCCTTTTCTCACTTCAATTTTTTTTTTTTTTTNCGAACTTAATCTTAGATGAATATGTATCCTAAATGTCACAAAAACAAACTCAAACCAGCAACGGCGCCAAATTGAAACAAGGGTTTTATCTAGGTTCTACTTATGCAATGAATGTATGATGACATGAAAACAAAGACATAAGCAGAGATGATTAGGTGGAAGAGGTTTCAATACTCTTATGCAGTTGTAGTATAAGAGATGTCAATCCATAAAGAGTGATTATGCAAGCAGTCAAGATGTGATCAATGCATTCAAGTTAAGCCAAATATCAAGTTGATTTGTTTCTAACAACCTAATGACAATATTGAAAAGCAATGAACTAAGGCAACTTAAGACAATACTAATGCTGAATTAAACTGTAGAACAAGTGTAATAAACAATACTAAGCAGAATTGACTAATAAGTAGAAGAAAACAAGAACAGAACAATGCATAAACAAGAAAGTAATCTGGAGCTCGACCTAGGACTCGGTCGAGTGCATGGTCGAGTGGGTGGTCGAGTTGACAAGCGAATGAACAGAACCAAAACAGAGCATCAACAAAACAGAGCAGGACGAAAGTAAAGCAAAAGACTAACGATTAAACAGGGTTCCAACAGGTAAATCAATAGATAAGAAAGGTCCTAAGGATGGATTCATGGGCTGGATTCAAGCTATGATTATCTAGAACTGGTCAACAAACCTCAATCAAACATGAGCTATCTCTAGACAATGATCTTCTAATACAAGTTAATGCAATCTCTTGGCAATAACAATCAAGCTAAGATACTCCCAATCTAGCTCTCACTAGCAAAGATCATATAAAAGCAGGCATTAAACAACATATCATTATAGTCAAAAATCAACAAAACATCTAATCTCTTAGCATGCTTCATGATAATCTCTAGATCTAGCCTTATCTAACAACTTAGACATTGGTGTGATGCTAAGATGCTTAAGATCTAACCTTACCTTCTCATATATAAGATTAGCATAGAGAATATCTAGCCTAGAAGAGTTCTATAACAATCAAGCTTGACCAATCTAAACAACCACAACCATTATCCAGCCTAACCCATCCTTAAGATCTAAGCAAACTACTAAGAATCACAAAACATGATGAACAAAATCATAAACCCAGAAAATATTGAAACTTGCATTATTAGAAAGATGAAACAGAGATCTACAATATTGATGAAGAAATGAAACTCGAAATCTTAATATCTTGAAAGTTATGAAACCAACAAAATACAAGAATCTAGTTTTCTCTCTTAAACAAGTACAAGATCTAATATAAAAAGGTGCAAAAGGAATAAATCTAAAAAAGGTAAAAACTAGGTTTAGAGAATATCTAAAAAGCTGCACACTTTGGTGGCTGCAGGTACAAGGGCTTTATATAGAAGAGGAGGTGGAAGCCCTAAAAATACAAAAAGTCAAAGTAGTCAACGGCTCGGTCAACTCGACCAGTGCTCGGTCGAGTGGCTGGTCGAGCTGGCTTCCCTCGTGCATCCTCCACTCGGTCGAGTCCTCCTCAGCACACGGTCGAGTGTCTGG
>NC_025696.1:27106340-27120657 GCF_000633955.1 Camelina sativa
CATGCATTCAAATCAACCATTTCCTTTAACTTTCATTAATCAAGAACATGAATCAATCTTATGCAATGCCTAAACTCATTTGGCTTGGAAATAAAGGCTTTGAGACAATGATGGTCTCTTTTTAGAGTAGGGCTTATCAATATCAAGGTTCTCTCATGAAAATGGATTGAGCTTTAGAAGAATGCTAAAGGTAAGAACACCTAGACACATACAAGAATAAAACCTTGTCTACCCAAAGGCACCCAAAGTGTTTATCCTAGCAATCTAAACCCAAATGATCCTAGTGCTACCCTTTGCTTCTTCTTTTCTCTTTAACCCTTTTCTCTTTTGGTTTTCAAGTCTTAGGAGATGCTTCTTATTGAACTTTCTAGTGGGATGGGGGATTCTTACTTGTTTGCTATGGTTCTCTTTTCTTCTTATTCTTAAGACATATAAGCATTTTGCTAGACTTTTCTTTTCTTTCTTTTCTTTTCTTTAACTAGAACCAACCTCAACAATCTTATACTTCCCATCCTTTCACTAGACTTTGCTTAAACTCATTCTCCTTTAAAAGACTCTACCCTTTTCTTTCTCTTTTTTTCTTTTCTTTTCATTTCTTTTTTTTTTTCAAACAACCAAGTCCAAAACCCAACAAGTAACCACCTAGTCCTATCTAGTTTGAAAAATGCAAACTAGAACTACACAAGGTCTTACTCTTGTCAGTTCAAACCTAACACTTTCTACCAAGCTCAATCCTAAAAATAGGCCTCACACTCACAAGAATAAACATGGCTTGAAAGAAGGATAGGTTAAGGGGTAGGAGAACTGATCTTAATGATTTAATCAGCTACTTGGATCAACAAGAGTGGTAAAAAGGAGAAAGATGATCCAAGTATGTATATGGTATCCATGAGTTTAAAGCAATGCACACATTGATAATTGAAAGTCAATATTAGGTTCTTATAAATAGGAAATGGCATCAAATCACAACATGCTTCAATTTAGACCAAATGCAATGCAGGAATTCAAGACTTGGTTCAATCTTATGCTTCTAACTACTCAACTAGCATCAAAGTACTATTAACTTGGGCATTGATCCTAGTCTAGTGAATTAACAAGCTAACAAGGTTAAACTCATCATAGATCCCTAATGCAAATACTAAACAATCCTATATGAAACATGCTAAACAAGATCCTAATATGCAATGCAAACTACATGAACACTTTTTTTTTGTAAAGATTTTTTTCAAAATTTTTCAAAATTTTAGGGTTTTTCTATGCCTTAGATGCTATGCAAATACTAATATGATGATGCTAAAAATTTGAAATAAGAACACAAAACACAACATCAAATACTATCTCAAACCCTCCCCCAAACTTAAATCACACAGTCTCTTGTGTGAAAGAAATTTGATTGAGGATTCAAGATTAAACAACTAAACATTATATGAAATGCAATGATATTTACAAGTGAAGGTGATAGTGGTACCTTAGGGATTGTGGAAGAAGTTGTCCACATCCTCCTGCATGCTGTCATAGGAGTAGTTGGGGTCTTGTTGATGACTTGTGGAAGGAGAATGGGGCAGCTTGACGACGGCGATCGACCGTGACTCGGTCGAGTGCATGTCCGAGTGGGGGGGGGGTCGAGCTGGACCGCGAGTGCTAAAATTCTGAGCTTGCTGCTGGTAGAACTGCTGGTAGAGAGCTGGATCCATGAAGTATTGAGGTGGGATGGGAGGGTAACCTGGGTATCCTGGATATGCAGCTGGAGGTGGGAAGCCATATGGTGATCTTGGTTGGAACTCGGCCGAGTGCATCTGGGGTGCTCGGTCGAGTGGGTGCTCGAGTGACCCGGTCGAGTGCCTTGAAAACTGTTGTTCTCGGGTACTTGAGCTCTTCTTCCTCTGATTTGGCTCGTACATTGAAGCTCTAGCTGGTTCCACATGATTCGCAACTCTTGTAAGTGCTCTAGTTGAGCTACTTCTCCTCAATGGGCTTGAATGGCTTGGAGATGAGTTTCTACTCTTCAGCTCAGCAATCTCCTTCTTTAGTCCCTTGATGGACTTAGCCATGTTGGTCACCTTCTTCTTCAGCTTGTCAAACCTCTTCCCATGCCACTTGCTCCATTTTTGCAAAAGAGTCAACCTCTTGGAAGTCTCTCTCACTCCTCTACTATCCCTTGGATTGGGCTCATAATCCTCAAAGTAGAACTGCTCCTCCCCATCAGCCACTTGTGCATTCCTAGCTTCCTCAACTCTAGGTTGAACTACTCCATCAAATAAGTGCTCCTCAGCTGGCCAAAAGTCAATGTTGGCTCCTTCTTGAATGGTGGTGAGCTCTTGGTTAGACAAAATTAATTGCTTTTTCCCAAGTGTTGGAAGCTCAAAATTGAAGATGAGGTTCCCATGATGCATCTCCTTGGCTAGGATGAGAGTGGAGGTGAGGTAGCTTGAGTCAATCCATCTTGGTGAAACTCTTTCTCCTCTAAGTGGGACCTTGGCAGCTTGAAGGATTGGAGTGATGATGCCTCCAATGGTTAGTGCTCCTCTTGATCCTTTGTTCTCCAACTTGCCTACCCAACTCCTCAAGTAGATCATATGGTCAATGAGCACCATTGCTAGATCAGTCTCCACAGTGCTCCCAAGGATGATGGTACCATTTCTTGCTTGAAAGATGATTCCATTGAGAGCCAAGTCAATCATCTTTAGCTCCCCCTCATTGATATTTCCAGCTTCCTTCCTAGCAAAGAAAGTGTTTGCTAAGGCCTTGTGGAAGTACCTTAGGACTGGGCTCCTTATCCTTGAGCTCTTGGAGTTGGAGGATGAGTAAAGTTTGTTGTCCCCAATGGTCTCCCATACAGCATTGAGTTCTTCTCTTGGAACCATCAAACTCCTATTGCTCCCAACTTCAAAACCAAACACATTGGCTATCTTCTTCATGGAAAGCTCATACTTCTTCCCCTTGATTGTGAAAGCAATATGACCAGCTCCAAGCTCAGCATCCTTCCTTGCATATGTAGCCATCTTGACAGTGGCTAGGAACTCACAACTTTCCTCTTTGTAACCCTCCATGCAAATCCCCATGAATTTGGTTAGGTTGCCCTTCTCAAAAAGATACTCCACATCCTCCTCAATGGCTAGCTTCTCCATGGTCTCCTTATGAGGATATCTAGTCCCCAAGAACTCCATCCTCATAAAAGCATCATAAAGCTGCCTCTTTGTCAATCCACAAGACTCAGCTTCTCCATCATCAACTAACTTATCTTCTTCACTCTCTTCCTCACTTTCTTCTTCACTCTCCTCTTCACTTTCCTCTTGTTCAACTTCAACTGCTGGCCTCTTCCCATTGGCTTTGTGTCTCCTCATGAATTCATTAAGAGTTGGCTCTCTTTCTTCCTCACTTTCAGTCCTCTCAGGATATTCCTCAACTGAACCTCTCCTAGGACGCGACACCTGGCTCGACCGACTGCTCGACCCACCACTCGGTCGAGTGCTTGATCGAGTGGGTCGTCGAGTGGTCCTTCCAACTTCTCCTCTTGATTCAAGGCTAGCATCACGACGTTCCATGGAGTTTGCAGCGGTTTGTTGAGACTTCCTGGTGATTCTTGAAGACATTTTCAAACAGAACATTCAAATTCGAATTGGGAATCTTTGACCTGCTTTTTGCTGCCACTCGACCCCACACTCGACTGTACATGGTCGAGCTCCCTTGACCAATTTTGAAATTTCAAAATTTTTCTTCTTGTTCTTCCCTCCACTCGATCGTTCTAGCGATTTGAAGATCAAACGGGCCTTGGTTCTTCCCCAGCTCGGTCGAGTACCTCTCGTGGGCTGGTCGAGTGGGCTTGCGAGTCTCCCTCTCCAAGTCCAAATCTCTCCTTATCCAACTACATTTTCACTAAAAAGCCTGTCCAACAAAAACATAAAAGAAAACACATCAAAACTACTAAGAAATTAAAGCATATTTACAAAGGATACCTTAGGGACTTCCTCCCTAGTGAGCTTGTTTAAAGTCACTAAGCTTGACTTTGGTTTCCTTTTTAAACTTGGTCTAGATACCAAGGAGGTGATGAAATCCTCCCTAGAACCTCTTGGTCACTGTGAAGTTGATCTTTGATAACCTCACCCTTAGCACACAAACCATATTTCTTCTTGATTTTGAGCCTAGGTCTTGCTTTCCTTAAAGACCTCTTGTTCAGCTTCACTTGGAGATCCTCAACCATACTAGTCAACTCTTGGACTGACCTCTTAAGCTTTTCCACAGAATCCTCTTGAAGTGGGAGCTCAGCCTTTGGAGTTGCCTTATCACTTAAACCTCCTTGACCTCCTTTGTCCTTGATAGTAAACGGTTGATCATCAATGGTTGCCAAGTTGGTAGGGTTATGGATGTTGAACCTCATAACTATGTCCTCAGCAATGTTTAAGGTAACTAGACCTTCGTTGACATCAATTACTGCTCCTACAGTAGCTAAAAATGGCCTTCCAAGGAGGATTGGATCTTCAGGTTCCTTGTCCATCTCCAACACTACAAAATCTGTATGAACCCTTGCCTTCCCTATCTTGACAGGGACATTCTCCAACTTACCAACTACCTCTCTATTTGTTCCATCAGCTAGGCATACATGGAGGTTTGTGAGTTTGAAATCTGTCCTCCCAAGCTTTTGTGCAATGGAGTAGGGCATGACACTAGTTGAGGCTCCCAAATCACAAAGACATTGGTTGTAGTGGAGGTGTGCATGGTAAGTAGAATGGACCTGGATCCTTAAGCTTGATTGGGATGATCACTCCTCCAAGGTTCTCAAGATCCTTCTCATCTTGATCATGAGCCTTCTTCTTTGACAAATCAAGCAAGAAATCTCTATAGAGAGGATATGGTTCATACTTTTCCAAGGCAGGTCCTCTCTCCTCTTCTTGGTAAGCAATAATGACCTCTTGTATAGCCAACACTTCTTCTTGTTTCTTCCTTCAAAACCCTTTCCTCCTCTTGTTGCTTAGCCAACCTTTCTTTTTTCTCAATGATCTCCCTCAGTTCCTTAATCCTCTGTGCTTTGAAACGCCCTGGGAATGGTAGTGGAGGCTTGTATGCAGGAGGAATGTACTTAGCAGGTTTGACAGCTTCGGAGTCTCCAGCTCGATCGTCCACTCGAGCATGCACTCGGTCGAGTGGCTGTTCGAGTACTAGGTCGAGTGCAGCAGCGGACTCCAGTTGCTTTGCACAAACGTCACTTGGGGCTTCAGTAACTGATGAATTCCCCTAAACTTGGACTTCACTGTCCTTAGTGACTTCTTCCTCATGAACTTGAATGGCTTTTGCAGTGAACTCCCTTGGATTTTGAACAGCTTTTCCAGGGAGTTGGTTGGGTTTAGGAGCTGAAGTAGAGGCAAGGTTGCTTTCCATAAACTTCACTTTTGAATTGAGACCTTCAAACTTCATGTTCAGATCATTGTACTGTGAGGTGAGCCTTTGATTCAACTCAGCAAACTGTTTTACTTCCTCAATCTTTCCTTGTGTTTGTCCAATCAACAACTGCTGCATCATGGCTCTTAAGTCTTGTTCCTGGCCTTGGTTAGTCTGAAACCCTGGTGGGAGACACAACTGGGGCTGGAACACAGGTTGTTGTTGCTTGGGAATATAGGTTTGTGCTGTTGAGGTGGGTAGACTTGGTCTTGTGGGTTGGCTACATTGGTACTCCTATAAGAAAGATTGTTGTTCTTGAATCCTCCTTGGTTGTAACCTTTGAATCCACCCTGGTTTTGCATATAACAGATCTCAGCAAACTCATGCTCCCCTTCTTGAACTAGAGCTGCTTCTTCACCAATGAAATGGATAGACGTGGATTGGCTTAGGAGTATCTTGTCAAGCTTCTCATTTACCATCTTCAAATCCCTCTTATACTTGTCTTCTAGATCAGGTGAGGGGCTCCTTATGGTCCTATCATAATCCTCATTATAATTTCCATCTGATTGAGCAAGATTCTCAACTAACTCCCAACCTTCTTCCACATTCTTGTTGAGGAAGTTGCCATTAGAAGCTGTATCAAGAAGCATTCTTATCTTGGGAAGTACCCCTCTATACAAGGTGCTAAGGAGTGACTCATTGCTTAAGCCATGGTGAAGACACTGAGTTTGGAATCCCTTAAACCTCTCCCAAGCTTCACAAAAGCTCTCATTGTTCCTTTGAGCAAACGCAGATATTTCATTCCTTAATCTTGCTGTCCTTGCATTGGAAAAGAACTTGGCCAAGAAAGCCTTTTTGCATGCATCCCAAGTGGTTATAGCTCCAGTAGGTAAGGTTTTCTCCCAAAGGTGAGCCTTTTCTCCTAGGGAAAATGGGAAGAGCCTCAGCTTATATCCATCTTCACTCACTCCATTGATTTTTTTGAGTCCACACAACCTGTCAAACTCATCCAAATGGTCAAGAGGGTCCTCCATAGGCAGTCCATGAAATTTGTTGGCCTGGAGCATGTTAATCAAGCCACTCTTTATCTCGTAATTGTTGTTTGCCACAGTTGGAGGTACAATCCCAGCTCTCTGGTAGTGTGTATTGGGGGCATCTCCAGCACCTATCTGTCTAGGTCTTTGAGCATGATCATTTGGTTTCTCCATGTTGACTAGATTTCCTTGTGCTTGCACTACCCTTCTTTTCTGCTTTCTCAAACTCTATTGTAGCCTATGTATGTTGTCAAGAGGCCTCTGGAGATTGTCTGTGCCCTTTTGACCGCGTGTGCATCAACAGGGAACTGGTGTCAAAATGAATCCGGCTTCTGACTCGATCAACTGCTCGAGCACTGTTCGGTCGTGTGGTGGTCGAGTGGAAGGTCGAGTTGGTACCTGAAAGTCAACTTCAACCCAGCAACAGAAAATTCAAGTGCAGCAAGTCCACAAGTGCATAAACGAACTTAATCTTAGATGAATATGTATCCTAAATGTCACAAAAACAAACTCAAACCAGCAACGGCGCCAAATTGAAACAAGGGTTTTATCTAGGTTCTACTTATGCAATGAATGTATGATGACATGCAAAAAAAGACATAAGCAGAGATGATTAGGTGGAAGAGGTTTCAATACTCTTATGCAGTTGTAGTATAAGAGATGTCAATCCATAAAGAGTGATTATGCAAGCAGTCAAGATGTGATCAATGCATTCAAGTTAAGCCAAATATCAAGTTGATTTGTTTCTAACAACCTAATGACAATATTGAAAAGCAATGAACTAAGGCAACTTAAGACAATACTAATGCTGAATTAAACTGTAGAACAAGTGTAATAAACAATACTAAGCAGAATTGACTAATAAGTAGAAGAAAACAAGAACAGAACAATGCATAAACAAGAAAGTAATCTGGAGCTCGACCTAGGACTCGGTCGAGTGCATGGTCGAGTGGGTGGTCGAGTTGACAAGCGAATGAACAGAACCAAAACAGAGCATCAACAAAACAGAGCAGGACGAAAGTAAAGCAAAAGACTAACGATTAAACAGGGTTCCAACAGGTAAATCAATAGATAAGAAAGGTCCTAAGGATGGATTCATGGGCTGGATTCAAGCTATGATTATCTAGAACTGGTCAACAAACCTCAATCAAACATGAGCTATCTCTAGACAATGATCTTCTAATACAAGTTAATGCAATCTCTTGGCAATAACAATCAAGCTAAGATACTCCCAATCTAGCTCTCACTAGCAAAGATCATATAAAAGCAGGCATTAAACAACATATCATTATAGTCAAAAATCAACAAAACATCTAATCTCTTAGCATGCTTCATGATAATCTCTAGATCTAGCCTTATCTAACAACTTAGACATTGGTGTGATGCTAAGATGCTTAAGATCTAACCTTACCTTCTCATATATAAGATTAGCATAGAGAATATCTAGCCTAGAAGAGTTCTATAACAATCAAGCTTGACCAATCTAAACAACCACAACCATTATCCAGCCTAACCCATCCTTAAGATCTAAGCAAACTACTAAGAATCACAAAACATGATGAACAAAATCATAAACCCAGAAAATATTGAAACTTGCATTATTAGAAAGATGAAACAGAGATCTACAATATTGATGAAGAAATGAAACTCGAAATCTTAATATCTTGAAAGTTATGAAACCAACAAAATACAAGAATCTAGTTTTCTCTCTTAAACAAGTACAAGATCTAATATAAAAAGGTGCAAAAGGAATAAATCTAAAAAAGGTAAAAACTAGGTTTAGAGAATATCTAAAAAGCTGCACACTTTGGTGGCTGCAGGTACAAGGGCTTTATATAGGAGAGGAGGTGGAAGCCCTAAAAATACAAAAAGTCAAAGTAGTCAACGGCTCGGTCAACTCGACCAGTGCTCGGTCGAGTGGCTGGTCGAGCTGGCTTCCCTCGTGCATCCTCCACTCGGTCGAGTCCTCCTCAGCACACGGTCGAGTGTCTGGNTATAAAAGCAGGCATTAAACAACAGATCATTATAGTCAAAAATCAACAAAACATCTAATCTCTTAGCATGCTTCATGATAATCTCTAGATCTAGCCTTATCTAACAACTTAGACATTGGTGTGATGCTAAGATGCTTAAGATCTAACCTTACCTTCTCATATATAAGATTAGCATAGAGAATATCTAGCCTAGAAGAGTTCTATAACAATCAAGCTTGACCAATCTAAACAACCACAACCATTATCCAGCCTAACCCATCCTTAAGATCTAAGCAAACTACTAAGAATCACAAAACATGATGAACAAAATCATAAACCCAGAAAATATTGAAACTTGCATTATTAGAAAGATGAAACAGAGATCTACAATATTGATGAAGAAATGAAACTCGAAATCTTAATATCTTGAAAGTTATGAAACCAACAAAATACAAGAATCTAGTTTTCTCTCTTAAACAAGTACAAGATCTAATATAAAAAGGTGCAAAAGAAATAAATCTAAAAAAGGTAAAAACTAGGTTTAGAGAATATCTAAAAAGCTGCACACTTTGGTGGCTGCAGGTACAAGGGCTTTATATAGAAGAGGAGGTGGAAGCCCTAAAAATACAAAAAGTCAAAGTAGTCAACGGCTCGGTCAACTCGACCAGTGCTCGGTCGAGTGGCTGGTCGAGCTGGCTTCCCTCGTGCATCCTCCACTCGGTCGAGTCCTCCTCAGCACACGGTCGAGTGTCTGGTCGAGTGTGCGGTCGAGTTGGACTCCGGACCTTGTTGTTTCAGCCTTAACTCTCTTGTTTCCTCCTCATGATTGCTTCACACCTTCTTAACATTGCTTCCATGCTCCTTAGGCCCCAAAATCACCTGTTTATGCATGAAAAGATGCAAATGCAATGCAACTAAACTCTAATGCATAATTAGTCCTAAAGCTACACAATAGTGGCCTAAATGGATAGCAAAAGATGCAAAAGATGTGAATAAACTAAAGGAAAACAAGGTAAAATATATGAACATCAATCGGTAATTTACCTACCCCTCGCTTCCAAGCTTTGTGTGATCATTTGACTCAAGAGTAGGATAATGGGGTCACTGGTAATTTACCTACCCCTCTAAACTGATCAAAATCATTTCATCTTTTATTGTCATCTTTTTTTTTAAGTACTGAAGGGAAGAGAGAGGGAAGACATACTTTGAAAAATTGCACTGTCTTGTATGGCCCGAAGAAGAAGTCTAGTCCACTGATTTCCAACCCCAAAGTAAGAGATTAAGTCCGGTTAAAATCCTGATAAAAGTTGAGACAACGTTAGTTTAACCAGATATCCTTTGAATAAGGGCTTTCAGGATTGTTGATACAGCTCATAGCTTTTCTAAACTTCAGTTCTGAGATCAAGCATAATCAAGATTCATAAGAGTGTTAGCCAAAGAACAGAAACCATAAGTTAGAGATCCTAATTCCAAAAAGAAAATTTTTTAAAAATTTGACTCAAAAATATGGTTTTGACTGACACAACTGAAACTAAGAAAGAAAAAGTGTTTAGTTAGTAACCAGCCTCCCCCAGACTTAAACAACACTGTCCCAAGTGTTATCAAGCCTGAGATTGACTAAGAAAGAAAAATCAAATTGAAAATGTAGTTAACAAGTGAACCAAATTCGTGTTACCAACTGTTAGCCTCTGTGTCGACCGATGCAAAGGTTGCATCGATCGATACAGAGCCAAATCGTGCGAAAATCCGACGTATCCTGGTAGCCGCATGTTAGTTGTGTTTCTCTCATAGATGTCAGCACTGTTAAGAGTCACTCAAACACAACATTAAACGCAACATGATAGATAATGGTTCATAATGCAATACAAGTTCAATGACAAACTGACTCAAGAAAACATAAAAATGACTCAAAGTGAAAAAGAATAAGGGTAAAAGAAACCGTAAACAGAAGTAGGATCAACCTTCAGAACTAGCATCACCATCAGCAACGTCACCATCGCTACCACTAGCTCCAACAAGGGGAGGGGAGCGAGAACGGGATCTGTGCCTAGCGGGACGGAAGCAAGCAAATCGAGAAAGCGCGTTCCATAAAGTATGCATGGTGGATGTCTAGTACTCCTGGTAGTCTCCCTGGCTAATATTACGAGAAGGCTGTAGGGGCTCAGGAAAAGGAGGAAACTCAAACGCTGCAGTGCCAGATAAAGAACCAATCTCAAAACCCCCAGCAGGGTGATCAGCAGCAAAACCAGCAGGTGGCTCATCAGCAGCAGTAGTACACAGACGACGGGAAGGTGATGGATAACAAAATCAGTGGAAGGAGGAAGAAAACGCAACTGCTCTGCATCATCTCCAATAGTGGTGAGATCTGGTCGCGGCAATCTGATCAGATGAGAACCAGTAGAATCCTTAAATCGCCATAACATCTCCCTCTTCATCCAAGTGGAGTTCCTCATATGCTCCTCATCAATAACGCTTCTCTCAGAACAAACAGAGACAGAATCGGTAGCAATACGCAGTCTCTGAAAGATAGGAGTACGCAGACTCCCAACATGCTCTGTCTTCCCACGCCCAAAAGCCTTGACCTTTAGAGAGATCAAGTGGTCAGCAAACACTGCACCATAGTTAACCCTCTCAGGATCAACCCAGCTATCATCCTCAGCAATCAAATCATAAATCCCATATGCCATCATGTGCAACTCACTCACTCTCATCTTCCCAGACTCCATCTTACACAAAATAGTGTTGGCTATGGCTCTAAAAATGTACCTGATCAGTGGATGCCTCACATCAGTCATAGTAGATCTTCGGGAATCATAATCGCCAGTACCAAAGTAAGACAAAAGATGCAACACATCTACACACTCTCCTGGAAGTGAAACTCCCTCTGGCTCTCTACTAAAACCGTAAATGTCACAAAGATCAGGTAAAGATATCTCATACCGAACTCCTCTAATGAAGAAAGACAGCCTTCCCTCACTAGCTTTTGGAACCTGCTCGTTCTGGTACAGAAGGCGGACTGAAGCCATGAATTGCCGGACCAACTCCGGATATAAGTCATAATGGTACGTGCACATAGTCCCAAGTCCAATCTTCTCCAGAAGTCTCAGTACCTCATCATGAATTCCAAGCCTCTGCATAGTAACAGGATCTACAAACCGAGTTGGTAGAATCTCAACCTTTAGCCAACAATTGTAGAACAGAGTCTCATACTCTCCCCAAACATCAAGTAGCGGTCTGTTGATGTATTCAAGCTTCTTAACCTCTGCAAGTGCACTTCCAGGCCAATCATGTTGTGGCGGAATCCGTAAACTTTCTCTTCTTGGCCATGGAGCATGACATGTAGCTTGAAATGGTGCATCAGGAGCTGGAAGTGGTTAGATTGCTCTCAGTGGCGCTGGAGGAGGAACCGCCGGCGACAAAAAGTTGTTCCGGCGAGTCTGAGCGGCGACGGAAATGGAAGGGCGAGCTCTCTTCGTTCGTGGGCCGGACGACATTGAACCAAATCGATGAGCAGATGTGGGGATCAAGTAGAGGAACAAAAACCCAGCAGATAGAGCCTTGAATCGTCGAATTTGGTGAAGAAATGAAGGAGATATGATCGATTTAGTGTTTGCTCTCTCGGGTTCGTTTTTAGACGAAAGTGGCGAAGAAGACGAAGTGAAAAATCTTATGTCGCGATTGTAGGTTTAGTGGCATCGATCGATGCTGATATTGCATCGGTCCATGCAACTATTGGGTGGATGCAACTGTTGGGTCGATGCAACTGGGCTAAGTCCGGCCCACCAACAATCCGATTCTCTCAAACCCAAAACCCACTAATCCTCCGATCCATTAACACCATCGAGCTTGGCATCGACCGATGCACCAGTTTTGTCGATCGATGCAGAGCCACTTCCGTTTTATTTTCACGATTTCTTCATCACTTAAACTCAAAACTAAAAATTAATATGTTTGTAAATCCTATAAATAAAATTAAAAATAAAAATAATTAAATCCTACCAGTGGGTTGCCTCCCACTCAACGCTTGTTTTAAGTCATTAGCTTGACTTGGCAGCGGATTAGGCAGAAGGTGCATCATCCAAACGCACAATGTGTCTGTCTGGTATCTTGGCTTCAGCCCAATAGTGTTTCACCCTCTGTCCATTGACAGTAAACTTTCCTCCCTTGGAGTTAAGCAGCACAATAGCTCCATAGGGGCGGACTTCTTGGATAGTGAATGGTCTGGACCAGCGAGAACGAAGCTTTCTAGGAAACAGCTTCAAGCGAGAGTTGTACAGAAGTACCTGATCATTGGGCTCAAAATTTCTGGAAATGATTTTCTTATCATGATAAGCCTTGGTTCTCTCCTTGTACAGCTTAGAGTTCTCAAATGCATGATGTCTAAACTCATCTAACTCATTCAGCTGAACCAACCTTCTCTCTGAAGCTGTCTTGACATCAAAATTCAGCAATTTAACAGTCCAGGCTGCCTTGTGCTCTAACTCCACTGGAAGATGACATGCTTTCCCATCAAGCAGATGAAAAGGAGTAGTGCCAAGTGGTGTCTTATATGCAGTTCTGTAGGCCCAAAGTGCATCATCAAGCTTCATAGCCCAATCCTTCCTTGTAACACCCACAGTTTTCTCCAGAATCTCCTTAATATGCCTGTTCGAAACCTCAACTTGTCCACTAGTCTGAGGATGATAAGGACTAGCTACTCTATGTTGAATCCCATACTTCTTCAATAACTTATCAAACACTTTATTGATAAAGTGCTTACCTCCATCACTGATGACAATCCGAGGCACTCCAAACCTTGGAAATATGATGGTCTTAAACAGCTTAAGAACCACAGCAGAATCATTCTTGGGACTTGCAATAGCTTCCACCCACTTGGAGACATAGTCAACAGCTATAAGGATGTAGTTGTTCTTGTAAGAAGAAGGGAATGGTCCCATGAAATCAATACCCCAACAATCAAAAACTTCAACCTCAAGGATGAAATTTTGTGGCATCTCAGGTCTCTTACTAATCTGTCCTCTTCTCTGACAAGCATCACATCTAGACACAAACTGATGAGCATCCTTAAATATTTTTGGCCACCAAAACCCTGCTTGAAGAACTTTGGAAACTGTCTTGAAGGTAGCAAAGACAGTTTCCAAAGTTCTTCAAGCAGGGTTTTGGACGAAAGTGGCGAAGAAGACGAAGTGAAAAATCTTATGTCGCGATTGTAGGTTTAGTGGCATCGATCGATGCTGATATTGCATCGGTCGATGCAACTGTTGGGTCGATGCAACTGTTGGGTCGATGCAACTGGGCTAAGTCCGGCCCACCAACAATCCGATTCTCTCAAACCCAAAACCCACTAATCCTCCGATCCATTAACACCATCGAGTTTTGCATCGACCGATGCAGTAGTTTTGTCGATCGATGCAGAGCCACTTCCGTTTTATTTTCACAATTTCTGCATCACTTAAACTCAAAACTAAAAATTAATATGTTAGTAAATCCTATAAATAAAATTAAAAGTAAAAATAATTAAATCCTACCAGTGGGTTGCCTCCCACTCAGCGCTTGTTTTAAGTCATTAGCTTGACTTGGCAGCGGATTAGGCAGAAGGTGCATCATCCAAACGCACAATGTGTCCGTCTGGTATCTTGGCTTCAGCCCAATAGTATTTCACCCTCTGTCCATTGACAAAAAACTTTTCTCCCTTGGAGTTAAGCAGCACAATAGCTCCAAAGGGGCGGACTTCTTGGATAGTGAATGGTCCGGACCAGCGAGAACGAAGCTTTCCAGGAAACAGCTTCAAGCGAGAGTTGTACTGAAGTACCTGATCATTGGGCTCAAAATTTCTGGAAATGATCTTCTTATCATGATAAGCCTTGGTTCTCTCCTTGTACAGCTTAGAGTTCTCAAATGCATGATGTCTAAACTCATCTAACTCATTCAGCT